>NC_071105.1:8905000-9115000 GCF_024256425.1 Clarias gariepinus
GGTCTGGATTCTATATCAGGGAACTCAGGGCACAAGATGTGGTGGTATACTGTACACTGAATGGGGTGCCAACGTATTACGGGACATATACCCCACCCAATCACACACACACACATACACACACATACAAAAAAAGTGTGGGGTCTATGACTTCTTTCTCCTAGACTGACCTAGATCTCCACCTCCATAACTCTGAACCTCTGCTAATAATTTTTATTGTGGTTTCTGAATTATTCATACAGTACAATCTCTGATGAATGTCACTGAGAATGAATAGTGCAACAATGATCCAGGGGTGTAAGGGGGTCACACAGGAAATCCAAACAAGATGCATCATTATTGTGCATTTTTCAGCACTCAGTGGTTTGCTGAGTAATTACAGAAACACGATTACACCCTAGCACAGGACGTTTGTCATGATCAAGTCATGCTACAAAGCGCTAATCAGATGGTTGGGTTGAATTATGGTAGGGATCAAAGAGAGATTATACTCTGTTTGTGTGAAATCGCTTTGAACAAACTGCTTAATAGGCAAAAGGGAGGACTGTATATCCCGTACACACATATCTCTGTTGTTGTGCATACTGTCATGAACTCATAATTATTTCAAATGTCCTTGCCCTTTGTACTCCAAGGAAAACAACACCAACCCCGAGCTCATTCAGAGAGGCTTAATAAAGCAATAATGCCTTCAAACTGAAATAAAGCATTGTGCCTGTTTAGAAATTGTTGTGGGTGAAGGCTAATAAGGCCAGCGAGGTCTTTCTGACCCTGACTGCACAATCGCGGTACAATAAATCATTTTACAGTGCAGAGAAATAAAGTGATTTCCCACAGCAATGGAGGAGAACAGAAAAGAGTGAAACATCTTAATTCAGAATCATAATGTATAAATTGAGTAATTGCAAATGAATGGATATGATTGTTAGTGAATGAGCAGAAGGATGCTTTAAAATAAAGTTGCCAATAATGAAGGAATAAAAATTTAATGCAGGATGGTAAAGATAATGGAGATGTTTATCTTACAGTGGTGTGAAAAACTATTTGCCCCCTTCCTGATTTCTTACTCTTTTGCATGTTTGTCACACTTAAATGTTTCTGCTCATCAAAAACCGTTAACTATTAGTCAAAGATAACATAATTGAACACAAAATGCAGTTTTTAAATGAAGATTATGTTATTAAGGGAGAAAAAAAACTCCAAATCTACATGGCCCTGTGTGAAAAAGTAATTGCCCCCCCTTGTTAAAAAATAACTTAACTGTGGTTTATCACAGTTAAAAGTTCAATTTCTGTAGTCACCCCCAGGCCTGATTACTGCCACACCTGTTTCAATCAAAAAATCACTTAAATAGGAGCTACCTGACACAGAGAAGTAGACCAAAAGCACCTCAAAAGCTAGACATTATGCCAAGATCCAAAGAAATTCAGAAAAAAATGAGAACAAAAGTAATTGAGATCTATCAGTCTGGTAAAGGTTATAAAGCCATTTCTAAAGCTTTGGGACTCCAGCGAACCACAGTGAGAGCCATTATCCACAAATGGCAAAAACATGGAACAGTGGTGAACCTTCCCAGGAGTGGCCAGCCGACCAAAATTACCCCAAGAGCGCAGAGACAACTCATCCGAGAGGCCACAAAAGACCCCAGGACAACATCTAAAGAACTGCAGGCCTCACTTGCCTCAATTAAGGTCAGTGTTCACGACTCCACCAAAAGAAAGAGACTGGGCAAAAACGGCATGCATGGCAGATTTCCAAGGCGCAAACCACTTAAGCAAAAAGAACATTAAGGCTCGTCTCAATTTTGCTAAAAAACATCTCAATGATTGCCAAGACTTTTGGGAAAATACCTTGTGGACCGACGAGACAAAAGTTTAACTTTTTGGAAGGTGCGTGTCCCGTTACATCTGGCGTAAAAGTAACACAGCATTTCAGAAAAAGAACACCATACCAACAGTAAAATATGGGGGTGGTAGTGTGATGGTCTGGGGTTGTTTTGCTGCTTCAGGACGTGGAAGGCTTGCTGTGATAGATGGAACCATGAATTCTACTGTCTACCAAAAAATCCTGAAGGAGAATGTCCGGCCATCTGTTCGTCAACTCAAGCTGAAGCGATCTTGGGTGCTGCAGCAGGACAATGACCCAAAACACACCACCAAATCCACCTCTGAATGGCTGAAGAAAAACAAAATGAAGACTTTGGAGTGGCCCAGTCAAAGTCCTGACCTGAATCCTATTGAGATGTTGTGGCATGACCTTAAAAAGGCGGTTCATGCTAGAAAACTCTCAAATAAAGCTGAATTACAACAATTCTGCAAAGATGAGTGGGCCAAAATTCCTCCAGAGCTCTGTAAAAGACTCGTTGCAAGTTATCGCAAACACTTGATTGCAGTTATTGCTGCTAAGGGTGGCCCAATCAGTTATTAGGTTCAGGGGGCAATTACTTTTTCACACAGGGCCATGTAAGTTTGGATTTTTTTTCTCCCTAAATAATAAAAACCATCATTTAAAAACTGCATTTTGTGTTTACTTGTGTTATCTTTGACTAATAGTTAAATGTGTTTGATGATCAAAAACATTTAAGTGTGACAAACATGCAAAAGAATAAGAAATCAGGAAGGGGGCAAATAGTTTTTCACACCACTGTATATGCCCATGTGATAAATCTCTTCTTTGTTTAAGATTATGCTCTAATCCTGCTTCAGTCCCATGACAAGATGATCAACATATGATATAAACTGATGATCAGGAGTTATATATAAGGTCATTAGAGATTCGGCATAAAGGACACTCTTATGGATGTGAATGTATATAAAAACAACAACAACAACAACAACAACAGTAGCAATGACACTAATGGCTAAAGTCGGTAAGGGAAAAACTAATTTATTTTTATTCTATATCTCACAGCACATTATTCTGTAACCTCTATGAATTATTTTATAACTACAAACTAAAATAATTAGATAAGGTGGTAAGGAAAATACACATGTGTAAACATGAAATGCAATACTGATTAAATAAATATGAATAAGATTGAATAATGCCTTTGGTGGTGAAACGTAAATAAATAAAAAAAAAAAAACAAGACCAAGCAAAACATTATGCAATCAAATTACATATTACACAAAATGACAGACAGCACAAGTGTAGGATTTGCATGGTTTAAATGAAAGAGTTGGTTAACAGCGAGCACTTCTTTCCCATTTATCCATCTCGGACCCTCTGTAGTCCAATTAGGGACTGAGGAGGCTAATGGTGACCATTTTATTATTCTCATTTTTACAACATTGGTAGGATGTCTTAGTCTCTTAGGACCTTTTATGCAAATTAACCTTATTTACATGTGTTTAGACTGTGGAAGGAAACCAGAGTACCTGAAGGAAACCCACCAAGCACGGAGAGAACATGCAAACTCATGCACATAGACCCCGAGGCAGGAATCGAACCCGGACCCTGGCACTGCAAGGCAACAGGGCTAACAACTGAACCACCGTGCAACCGTACTCCTTTCCCAGCATTCCAAAAAAATCATTTAATTTGATATCTGCATGTCTTTGGACTGTGGGAGGAAACCAGAGTGTGGAATTGAAGCCAGACTTCTACTCTGTATGGATTATACAGCAGCACTAATGAGTCTAAGTGCACGCCTCTTAATTAGTGTGTTACTTTGTGTATTTGTAATAGCCTACGATAAGACAATGTGTTATAATACTCAACCTAAAATGTTACAGAAAGTTGAATGGAGTGACAGATAAGGAGTGTATGTGGTTATGAGATTGTAACGGTATTTAAAGCCTTAGGTTTGTTTTTATGAATTATGTCAAAAAAACAACATAATTTATTCTAACAAATTGTGTGTAAATCACAGAATGCGCAATAATTTCTGACACTGTTTAACCTTGCTGCTGTCTTAAAAAGATACCCAGCTGTCTTCAAGGAACAGTGAGAACTCAGTGGGTGGGTGTGAATCCATGCATGGAAGATTTTAATAAAACAACAACAACAACAACAACAACAAAACAAACAAAAATCTGGAATCACGCATAAAGTGATGGACCAGGAACAGGACAAGAGTCGCAATCTGGATACGTTTGGTTCGGTGCTTTGCCAAATCCCAGATACAGATTCTGAACATGATGATATGAGATACAGTTAGAAGATCAATCAATGAGAAAACATCAGGAGGAGACAAGAGAAGGAGAGAAGAGTACAGTGGCCCTAGGCTTTGTTAATCATGTTCGGTGTAAATCAGTAATCAGAACGAATGCTCTACCCTCCTCTTTTGTGTAAGTTCATATAACAGCTCATTACCACAGCTGGAATCTCTCATTGAAGAAACGCTCCTAATTAAAACCATTACAGTTTTGCTTTCTCTTTGTTTAAATGATCATTGTGTAAAGCTGTTGGATGCCATTTACATAAACAAGTACTTCCAAATTGTCAGAAATGCTCTGATGAATGCCAGTGCGGTTAATATTTTAATTAACACCGAAACGACATAATGAAACACAAACGGATGGGGGTCGATCAATCAGCTTGCAGCATCCACAGGGGCTTGACAGGATCAGAAATCAAGAACAAAAGAAACAAGGTCAAAGCCAGAGGATCAATAACCAGAATCAGGGATTAGCAACGACAAGTAGCAACAAGGAACAGTTCTTATACCCAGCAGTGAGCTTCAGAGTGAGAGGACCGTGTACTGTATATAAGGGGAGTACCCGCATGCAGGTGGAGTCAGTAATCATGACAGCTACAGATGATTGAGTCTGCCACAGTCATATCTCTGTTCTCCTCTGAAATATGGGATATAGAGTTTAATGCTGACTCAGGCATGGATATAAAGTAACAAAAAGTCTTCCCCAAGGCACTACCGCTGTGAGCAATACTCATTTTAGCCCCCTCCTGGGATGAATATGGGAGGCAGGTATTAAAATCATGCACCAGAAGGGGATCTAAAATTTTTTTGGAAGGAACCCAACATCTTTCCTCCAGTCGATAATGCTCCCTGTCAGTGAGGAAGTGAAGTTGCTTACCTCTGTGCCCGGAATCCAGGCTTGATTTAATCACTGAGCTGTCCTGCAATGTCTAGGGGTGTCACAAGACGGGTATCTTTTTGTCAGGGGGTCTGGCTGCACTGAACATGGAACGTGAGGGAGAGAAGGTGGTTGTGGCTTAGTAACTCTCATGTGTATATTACTCTATTAATTGCGTAATTAGAAAACATCCTATCTGATCATGATGGGAGATTACTTAAAGACTTAAATCAAATTGTAAAAAAACTAACAGTCGAACTCTGCCTAAAATAGGGACTAAACAGTGGTGTAGCCTTAAGAAAACCACTTACTGTATCAGTAAGACTTGGCTTCAATTTGCTAGGGATTTGCAAAAGGACTGTGGAGCACTGGAAAAAAGTCCTGCGGTCCGATCATTCCTAATTTACCCCGTTCTAGAGTGATGGACAGATCAAAATAAGAAGAGAGGTGAATGGAGTGATGTACCCATCATGCCTAGTGCCTACTGCACAGGCCTGTGGAGCAGTGTTATGATCTGGGGTTGCTTCTCTTGGTCAGATGTGTGGCCAAAAAAGTGGTCGAAATGCAATGCAGTGGGATGCATTGGAGAAGACTATAAGCAGTGGTTCAACTCTCCCATCAATACAAGATCTTGGAGAAAAATCAAAAGGTTATCAAAGCAAAAGGCAGTCCAATAATTATTGGTGACTTTTTTTTGTCTTACTTAAATCAAAACAACAAAATGAAAATAGGCAGTGGTCAAAGGATCGGCTTGCAACTATCATAGGGTGTTGGCAGGAACAGGTATCTAGAATAAAACACAGGGTCAAGGCCAGGAAATTATCACTCACTCACCCACTCACTCATTTACTCATATACCACTTTATCCGGTATTCAGGGTCGCAGGGGGCGTGGGGTCTATCCCAGCAGGCTTATGGCTCAATACGGGGTACACCCTGGTCGGAGTGCCAATCCATCACAGGGTACACACAAACACTACCAGCAATTTGGGAATGCCAATAAGCCTGCAGGTCTTTAAACTGTGTGAGGAAACCGGAGTACCCGGAGGAAACTCACCAAACACAGGGAGAACATGCAAACTCCATGCACACAGAGGCGGGAAACGAGCCTGGCCGGGAATTGGACCCAGACCCAGGAGTTGCAAGGCGACAGTGCTAACCACTACTCCATGTACCCGGCAGGGGTCAATAGATCTTTAACAGGGAGGGTAATTGCATGCAGGTGCAAGTCTGTAATCATGGGAGCTGTTTTGGTTCAGCTGGGAGCCATATCTCAAGACTGGTATGAAGTTTAATGCAGATTCCATCATGGGTCTAGAACAAAAGTCAGTCAAGCATTTTGCTAATTTATACCTGAGGTAGAATTTCTGTTTTATAGATATAGATGTATATTATTTAAGTCATAATGAAGACTTTAATTCTGCATTTAGGTCATTTATTTGAAAGTGATTGTAAAATGCGCAGCAGATGGCATATGTCTACAGACGTATATTAACATATGATAAAACATCATTTGTTTTATATAAAATGTGTGTTTTATTTCAATTATAAAATGTGGTGCGAATAGAAACAGACTTGTGACTGAATCATTTTGTCTTCATTTTCAACAAAACACTGAATCCAGTTCAGTAGTGAATGTTGACATGACCAGAAGGAATTGTGACCCCAGTGTGCTGTACCAGCAGTGGATAATGAGCTATGAGTTGAAGCAAGTCCCATACACATTTTAACTCAGAACTTCACCATGTCATGTACCACTCTCCCAGCATGCTGTCCCTGCTTTGAGCAAAGTGCTGACCGCACAATTTTATTTTTCTGTGTATTTTATTTATAATAATTGTCCTTAAATGTCTCGTGTCACCTACGCCACAATGCCCTGTCAGTGTCCTGAATATCTGATTACATTCCAGCCATGTGTGACAACCGTCGGGCTTATCGCTTGGTAAATGCCACATCATGGCCGAGTGATTTATTTGAAATGTCTGCCCTAGTGCACTTGCAGAATGCAAATCGAAACGGCTGCCTGTTTTGGCCACTCCTGCTCAGACACATACCGCGTGCTTTTACATTCAAACAAGTTGTGTCAGCCGGCTGCAGGGTTAAACCTGTTTCCGCCTGAGATCTCTGTTTCAGGTCTTGTAACTGTCGTGGTTTGCATTATAATATAATTACATGAACCTTATTTAAAAGGGATTATAGCTGCTTAGAAATTAGAGTCTGAAAGTCACAGCAATATTTACACTAAGGTATACAGAATGTGTTTATAGACTAAACACCAGTTAGACTATATTTAATACAATACTCTGCTATAATTAAAGCTCATTTTATTGATTTAAAAATTATTGATAAAAAAATAGGTATTGAAATAAAAAAATGTCTGTGATTAAGAGTCTTAAAAAAAAAACTCTAGGAAAAGTAATTAATAGTACAAAATTGAAGGATTCAATATTTGCCTTAAAAGGCGTTCTATTTGTGCAAATCCCACTCGACTTTATGAATATTTCCAAAGCCTCTAATTGCATCTGAAGTCTGAATATCGATGTGCACAATTTGTAGATTAAATCCTGACTAAGTGCACATAACTCAACTCCAAAAATGTATTTAGTGAGTCAATGTGTGATAAAGCTAAAACAGTCTAATATAATAAAAAAATAACTATTCACACAGCCAAAGTTAAGCTTATTGAGCAGCTAATTATAACAGCTTAAACAAGAAAAAAAAAAAAAAAAACCTATATATGAGACAGCGGGACAGCGAACTCTCTGGTTATAATGAGGGTCATTACTGTACAGCCACGTTGCTATGCAACTACAGGTTAAATCGTCATGACATCGATGTGGATTTAAAATAAAATTTGCAGCGTATAAATAGATGTGTGGGATTTGAATGCATCTTATCAATCGTGCTTCACGAGTTAAAAAAAAAAAGGAGTTTGACTGAAAGGTTTATTAAAGCTGAAAGTAACTATTGCATCGTATACATGCTAAAAGTGCAAAAAAATATTATCCAACATTCATCCATCTTCATCAAGCACTTTATTGTATGTATAAATAAGGTCAGACTCAAGGTAAATACAAAGCCGTTTTCAGAATCACTGAACATACCCGCGAGAAATTCCTGCTTTTTAGTTTTTATATTCATATTTTTATTCCGATATCCTTTAAAATGCATTTGACAAACAGGACTGTATCGAAATCATTCTCATGGCCGGATCAACAAAGGGTTGCAAGGTTGTAATAGACTTTAACAGGAAAAAATAGCAAGTACATCACATACAACACAGATAGGACACACTGATTGGCGAAAATGACCTCATGTTTGGGGTTTGAAGTGATTTTTTTACAGCCACGTTTTTGCACAGCACAGACATTACCTTGGGGTAAAACCAAATTCATAGTGAGTGTTAGATGCATCATCAGTGCAGTCTGATTTCACAGGTTCCGTTGTGGCATGTGTTCTCTCTGTGCTCGATCAACGAGCTCTGAGAAATGCATGGAACTTTCCATTATATGGAGTTGACACTTAATTATGACTCAGAGTAACAAGATGGTCCACTGGGGAACTCAAGGTGTAGAAAAATGAAATAAGGGCTCGGAAGTACGACGTCTGGACCATCAAGAGAGGAGTCCCATATGGCTGAAATGAAGACAAGACAAGACAAGACAAACCAAAAACAAGCAAAAGACATTGGCAGTCCTGTTGCTATATTAGCAGAGTAAAGAAAAAAAAACATGCGAATTATATAGGTCATTCAATCAAATCATTTTCAGCAGATTTATCCTAGACAGGCTCAGAGTGAGTCCAGAGACCGTCCCAGGAATAAAGGTGGGAGATAAAAAAAAGAAAAAGAAAAAACCTAAATAGCATAGCAGTCCATCACAGAGGATCACAAAAACACATATACACTAAATATATTTAGTAAGGGGAACCTATGATGGCCAAAATACTGTATGACTTTTAAGGGTATGGTCTTTCTTTGCACATCTCTGTCCTTTAGATTTTTATAAGGTAGATTTTTAAATTCTGATTTTTAATTCCAAAGCTGTTAACTAACTGCAAAAAATATGTTGTTTAAGACAAAAAAAAAAAATGTTAGAGGTGTTTTTTCCCCTCCTATTAAACATAACTGTAACCGTGCTCGCAATGGTCACTGTTAATTTCTCACATGAATTATAAAAAATATAGCACAAGCCAACTTTTAGCAGCAGTATTACTAAGCAAATCACAAATGAGTGACAATAAATATTTAAAAAACATATTTAATGTCTTTCAGCACAACAGAACAGACAGATGCTGTGCAAGGATCTGTGTGCTGAAGATTTAATAATATTCAATATATTCAAATATACAGTATTAATAGCTCTTAATATTTCGAGGCCACAGTCCAAATACCTGAATCAGGGTTAGGGAAAGCTCAGTGGCTAATGGGTTGTTGGACTGCTGAACGGAAGGTCCCAGGTTCAAACACCAGCATAACCAAGTTGCCACTGTTGGGTCCTTGAGCAAAGGATGTCTACCAAATGCCAGGAATCGTTCAAGTGTCAGAATGCAAGCAAGTAAAATAAAGCCTGTAAAGACAAAAAGAGGAAGGGTCACTGGTCATACACAATAAGGGTAATACCATGCCACACGGTTCAGAATGTACATATCGCACTGCCGGACTGAACAAATGTCCATGAGATGAACAGATGAACCAGGTGAACCAGGAGGTGACCTGGACGTGGGTGCAAGTGGTAGAGGTCACATTTATTACCCTAAAGTGCAACCTCTGCTGATGAGGAGTGGAGGATGAACAGGATCATTCCCGAGAGCATTTATGATGTTAGCACTGATGGTGGACAATCTCCGTTCCAGTTCATCCCAAAGATGATTAATGGGGTTGTGGTCACAGAGCTCTGTGCGGCCCAGTCAAGTTCCTCCACACCGAACTAATCAAACCATGTCTTTAAATAGAAGTAGAGAAGGGCCTTCCCGAAACTGTTGCCAGAAAGTTGGAAGCATAGCATTGCCTTGGTATGTCTCGGTGTGCTGGAGAACTAAGATTGCCCTCCAGTGGGGATAAGGAGCCTGATTGAAACCTAAATTCAATAATTACACATTTGTCCATATACTTTAGTGTATTTCGCATCTTATCATTACGCTTCAACACATCTTGCAAAAAAGAGTTCCTTAGTTCGGCCTTATCTATGCTGTAGCATAGATTTTTACAAAACAGTCCCAATCCATGAAACAACCCACACGGAAAAAACCTATATAAAACATATATGTTTTAATATAGGTTTGATATAGGTTTTTAATATATGTGACATATATAAAATTGGCCGTTTTCCTATATTATATGTACATATATGCGTACATATATGTGCGCGTGCATATATGCGTGCATATATGTACCTATAGACATATATGTGACATATATAAAATTGGCCGTTTTCCTATATTATATGTACATATATGTACATATGCGTGCGTGCATATATGTACCCATATAGACATATATGTGACATATATAAAATTGGCCGTTTTCCTATATTATATGTACATATATGTACATATGCGTGCGTGCATATATGTACCCATATAGACATATATGTGACATATATAAAATTGGCCGTTTTCCTATATTATATGTACATATATGTGTACATATATACGTGCATATATGTACCTATATATACACATGCATACATGTACCTATGTGCATATATATGCACCTATATTTTTACCTAGATATTAGTAAAATTATTAAAATCCATAGCTGTTAGACAACATAAATAAAAGCCCAAAATGTAGAAATTTAATTTTTTAATTTTTTTTATGAACAATCAAATAGTAAAAGAACAAAAATAAGACAAAAAAACTCAACAGGAAGAAAACATATATATTTTGAGGACCTTCTCAGCTTCGTGAGCTTTGAATTGATAGACGTGCCTGTCTGCCCTCGGGTGGCTGCCGGCCACTTCTTCAATGTAGCATCTAGAAAAGACAAAAATAATAAGACAGTATAATAATAATAAATGATTATTTATTAAAACGTTTATAAACATCTGTAAACTCCATAAGGCATTAGCTTAGCCACCGGGAAATATCATGTTTGTGCTACATACAGAAAGGCAGCATGTTAGCATGATTTACCTAAACTATGTAAATGGCATTGAAGCCAATGTGTCACACAAGCTGACAAGAGCTAGCTGAAGTGAGGAAAATATTTACTAATATTAGTTTAATATTATCAGAATAAGAGTTATATAAGACTTAATAACTTACCCAGTGTGTCCTCCTGGATTCTCTCTTCAAAATGCTCCCGTTCGTCGTCAGGGCCACACAGTCTTCTTCTGAGGTAAATGTAAACTCCTCCCACTTTCCAGAACATTCTGAAGAGTTTCCTTGTCCGGGGGCGTGGCCTAGTATGTAAATTAGCCGGACTGATTTCCGTGTGATTGGCGTGTGGGCGTGTCCTGCCTCGGGTCATTAGCAGATAACTCGACAGAAATTCTAAAATGTGTTTTTTATTTAGTTAGTTCTTAGTTATTGCCTTGATAATAGAAAATATGAGCGCATCATGTATGACAGTTGCCAAAGTGAGATATGAGCTAAAATGACCAGATCCTGCCATGAGCTATATAGGAGACATATCTTGTATGTACATATAGGGCTTATATGTGGATATAAAGAAGCAATACAGGAGACCTATATGGCCTGTATATGCACATATATGCACCTCAATTTTGCCTATATGCAGCATATATATTATCATATATATGCATATATACTGCATATAGGCTTCATATATGCGCATATATCCTCATGTAGGTCAGGATATATGTGCATATATACTGCATATAGGTGAGGATATATGCGCATATATACTGCATATAGGCCTTCATATATACTGCATATAGGCTTCATATATGCGCATATATCCTCATGTAGGTCAGGATATATGTGCATATATACTGCATATAGGTGAGGATAAATGCGCATATATCCTGCATATAGGCCTTCATATATGCGCATATATCCTCATATAGGTCAGGATATATGTGCATATATACTGCATATAGGTGAGGATATATGCGCATATATCCTCATATAGGTGAGGATATATGTGCATATATACTGCATATAGGTTTCATATATGCGCATATATCCTCATATAGATTCTTTCCATGTGGGAAATGTCTCTTGCTAACTGCAACTTCCACCTTTCACTAAAAAAAAGGCATCCTGATACAATAACATTAAATTGCGAAATTGGGTAGAGAAAAGCTTTCTGAAAGAACGCGCTTGACAGGAAATAATAAACCTGCCAAAATAAAACTGACAAAAAAGCATGATACAACCGCGTGTCAAGGCTGAGAAGCCAAGAGTCATTTTAGCAAAATGAATTTGTATGGAAGAAAATATGCTCCTGAAGCACATTAATCTCTCTCATTAGCATGCGTAAGGGTACTCTACAAAATGCTTCATGTTTTTGTTTCAGATTCTGGGGATTGTTAGAGAATTAGAGATGTTGCATGTGCATAAATTATCCCTATTGGTAAGCATTTAATTGCTATCATACAAGCTGTGCAAATTACCAAGGTTATATTCTGAAAGGCCTAACTCTCAAAATGTGCACGCATATTAGTAGAGAAAATGGGATGAAAGGCGAATAATACTTTTTTTTTGTTCTATATAGTTTATCCACCAATTAAAAGGATGTCATTATTTTCCAAATAGTATAAACTATAACATTGAGAACGTTGGTGTATTGGTTTAATATAATTGCATTGTCATACTGCGAAATATCGGGTGTATGAAAGTGCTGATAAACATGATTCGAAAACAAATGTATTAAATAATGGAGAAAATGAAAATCTGTTCCCTGGTCTGTTTTCCCTATACGTCGCCTTTGCACTCAGTCACGCTCCTAACTAAAAACCAAGCTTGATTAAAAAAATATTTCTTTAACCTGAATAAAAAGTTCTACCTGCAAAGATTAAGAAGATTTACCAATATAAATGAATATAAAGGTTATTGTTTGTAGGGAGGAAAGCATGGTGGCCATGAGTGGGTGAGAAAGCACTCAGCTCAAGCAAAGAAGATTAGAACCACAGCCAGAGGCAATACTGTGGCTCTAAAATGAGATGAATTTCCACTTAAATGAAATATTGTTTTGAGTATTGTACTGCTTTTTGATCTGACTATATTTTTGGCTGAAAAAGCAGGAAACCGACCTTTTCTGATTTTCCCCATATTCCCCAAAATCTGCACACACGCCTACTTCCTGAGAATGGTCAAGTTTTTGTCCTGCATCAGTTTGGTGGTCTCTCTCTCTCTCTCTCTCTTTCTCTCTCTCTCTGTGTTAGTGTTCTGGGAGCGTAATAATTGTATTAGTACAGGTGATGCCTGCAGGCACAATAAACTGATTAAAAAACGCTGTCTTTGTTTGAGAAGTAAAAGTTCTTTGTATGCGGCATCAGAACAAAGAACACTCAGTAAGCTCAGGGCTATCTTAGATAATAACTGTTATTCTCTTCATGCCATCTTGGCTGAACAGAGGAGCAGCTACAATAACAGACTGAGACGAGTCGTTGGAGTGATTCAACCTTAATAACATAAATCAGGGATGTAGATAGGCATGATCTACAGTGGGCTTGGGGGTGGGGTGGGGGGGGGCTACTTAGGGATTATGAAAGCAAAAATTAGTACACTTTATAAATATGATTTTATCAGTATTTCATTTTTATTATGCCTTTCAGCCCAATTTTCTATGAAATATTCTTTTCATAATTATATAAAATTTGCCTTCTATATGATTTTATTAGGAAGTAATGCTAATAGTAACAGGCGGATTGGTTTAAACAATTTCTGGTTTAATTGGTTAACTGCCACTCTCGGATTTCAATGTACTGTACAACGGTTAATACACGTCCTTGATGGTTAAAGGGTTTGTAGAAAGAGTTAAAAGGTTAAAGCTGAAAATAATATTATTTCAGGTCGAAGCCCACATACTGGACATGTCTCCCTGTCCTTCCGTACAGCAGAACTCTCTGCTTAATTTATTAATACAAAAAATTACAATTTTGTAAGGTTGAATATCTTACACCTTGTGTATCGTAGAGTAAAATTTAACTTCAAGCAATTACAAAAGGACTGGCAGAAAAGCATCTAAAAATGCACATCATGTAAAACGTTAAGGGAAGTGATTCGAAAACATGAATTTCAGGCTAGAGGATCAACAACTGGACAGGAAAAGTTTGATAAAAAATCATTGTCTGTTCTAAACTTTAACTCTATTTAAAGCACACATTTCTGTCTGTAATCCTGGCTCACAAGGTTACTGCCTTTAAACAACACCTTTACCCCAATCAATATGACCAAGTATAAATAACCTACAACTGATCCTTGTGTTTTCTCTCGCTATATAACATTTTTAATTTGCTTACCCATAGACCTTTGGTGTGAGAGTTATGAAATATATAACATCTAAAATTCTCACACTTTTCTTTAGATTCATGGCCTTGATACATATGATAAACGCACAAAGGCACAAAGTATTTCAGGAAAAAAAAAGTGTTTTATTGTCTTGACGCAGTGAATTATGAGAAAATAAAATTACTGTATAAAAGGTCTTTGTTTTCAATATTTATGCATATGCTTTCAGTGGAACGAAGCATAGCTGCACAGCGTTTTTCTAAAGACAGAAGAATATGTTAATTATGCAAAACAATATGGAACATAGACACACATACAGTGCCGTGCAAAAGTATGCATACAACTTGAACGTTACAACCACAAACCACAAAATGTATTTTATTGAGATTTTATGTGATAGACCAACACAAAGTGGCAATAGAAAGGCACCAGAGCACTCACGCTCAACAAAAACAGGGTTAAGCAGACAAAGAGTCCAAGGCCACCAACCCGTCCTCTAAACACCCCAGATCCCACTCCGATTGAGCATCCATGGACTGTACCTGACAAACAGGTCCTATAGCACTCAAAAGATCTTCCATTGTCATGGTGCCAGGCACTACAGAGCACCCCCCAGAGGCCTTGTGATGTCATGCCCTAAGGGGCCCAGAGCTGTGCATAATACTGTGCATAATGTTTGCATAGTAAAGTTATAGCTGATGTGTATATACAGTCATGTCCAAAAGTTAGTATACCCTCTTTTCATTTTGTAAAAACATCATAAAAAGCATCTGCTCATAGCATGTCTCACTATTAGGCAAACAGCAAAAGATTTATTTTTTCTTCATGACATTATTTATTTAACAAAAATGAAGCCAAAAAGGCAATACTAAGTAAAGTACCCCATCAGGCCGTGGTTATTTGATCAGCAGGTGTACAGACCTCTAAAAGCAGAGGTTTTGGAAGTGCCACACACACACACACACACACACATACACACACACACACACACACACACACACACACACACACACACACACACACACATACACACACACACACACACACACACACACACACACACACACACACACACACACACAGCAACAACAATGGACCTACCTTTTAATATTAGGGCTCAAGCTGATGCACACAATAATATTAAAAAATAACATTTTTATTTGTATTCATTCTTGATTAGGATGAAGATATTTTATCTGCTTTTGAAATGCACTTATCTGAATTGTTTAGAACCAAAAAAGCTTATCAGTTTCTAAGTTGAAAATAAACCCCTTTGGTGATCTAATAGGCATTCTGGACATTTGTGTTTGACATTAACGGTGACTAAAGTGTAATAGAACAGGTGTTCAAAACTGAGTATAGAATAACACCACCAGTTGCTGTAATTTGTTTATTCAAATTGTCAGCGTTTTGGATGCAGTGATCAGATGTATTCTAGGTGCTAAAAAAACAAACCAAACAAAACGGCAAGTCCTGCAAGTCCATAATAATCAGCGATAATTATGGCAAGGTGGAAAAGACTCCCTGCATTATCTCCAAACACACCAAACACAACTAAACCTGACAACATGATGAAAAGAAAACCAAATAGATATATTTTACATATCAGTAAGAATACTAAAATAAAAGTAGGCTTTATTTGTTGGCTCACGATTTATAGTGCTGAAGCTAAACTTGGGTACAGACAGGACTTGGGTATATGCTAAGGACCCCCAGGAAAAGGAGTGTGTAGGTCTGGAGAAGTTCTGTGAGAAATGAGGGGTGAGATTGTGAGGAGCTTTGAATGTTAAAAGGAATGTTTTGTAGTCTATCTGATGAGACACAGGCAGCGAGTGAAGTTGAACAAGCAGGGGGGAAATGTGAACAGTAGATTTGGATTGTGTGCTAATCCATGCTGGATGAGTTCTGGATGAGTTGAACTCCATTAAGAAGTTTTGCTGGAACACTGACCAGGATGGCATTATAATAGCAAGATATAGAATAGAGCACACCACCATTAAAGTGATACCAATTCTTTCCCATAATTTGCATTTATTTTTGCCTTGGCTTACATTTTCAATTTAGTATTTATTCTTGCTTTTCAAACTCTGTTGGACTACTTTAAGTGAGGAGAAGGATTATCCACATACTTTTACAGAAACTACAGTGGCAAGACAAAAGTACCATACGTGAACCTGCATTCATTTGTCATGAAATGTGATCTGATCTTCATCTAATGGCTACAACACACTATCTCATTCTTACAACTTAGTAACTCATGGCCACAACATAGTATCTCATTTTCACAACTTAGTAACTCATGGCCACAACATAGTATCTCATTCTTACAACTTAGTAACTCATGGCCACAACACAGTATCTCATTCTCATAACTTAGTAACTCATGGCCACAACATAGTATCTCATTTTCACAACTTAGTAACTCATGGCCACAACATAGTATCTCATTTTCACAACTTAGTAACTCATGGCCACAACACAGTATCTCATTTTCACAACTTAGTAACTCATGGCCACAACACAGTATCTCATTCCCACAACTTAGTAACTCATGGCCACAACACAGTATCTCATTCTTACAACTTAGTAACTCATGGCCACAACATAGTATCTCATTCTCACAACTTAGTAACTCATGGCCACAACATAGTATCTCATTCTCACAACTTAGTAACTCATGGCCACAACATAGTATCTCATTCTCACAACTTAGTAACTCATGGCCACAACTTAGTAACTCATGGCCACAACATAGTATCTCATTCTCATAACTTAGTAACTCATGGCCACAACATAGTATCTCATTTTCACAACTTAGTAACTCATGGCCACAACATAGTATCTCATTTTCACAACTTAGTAACTCATGGCCACAACACAGTATCTCATTCCCACAACTTAGTAACTCATGGCCACAACACAGTATCTCATTCTCATGCATTAGTAACTCATGGCCACAACATAGTATCTCATTCCCAAGCCTTAGTAAGTTATAGCCTCAACATAGTATCTTTTGAAGATCAGATTACATTTTATGACAAATTAAGGCAGAAAGCCATAAAATTCCAAAAGGTTCAAATACTTTTTCTTACCATTGTATAGACACGTTTGAAAGTGCTTCCAAATCCAATAAGAAAGGGCCACATCACACTCTGATGAAGATGCATTGCAAACAGCACTATGGCTCTCGATTTGACTATCTATTAGATCTGCTTGTTTCATTAAAAGGCTTAGAGGTTTTTCTTTACTGCTTATATCATCCACATCAGATATTTATTCATTTATTGATGAAAACATGTTCTTTTTGCTAATCATAAATAGTAAAAGTGAATGGATGAACAATAGATAATTTTATATAAATCGACCAAGTATGTGTAATACAGTACATTCTCCATTGACCCATTCCGATAGTCATGATATGCACATCCATGCTTTCAAAAATGCTAGGGGTTAGATCGGACATTTCCGCATCCTTATTCATGCAATGCTATTTGTAAAAGCAGTGTAAGAGGAGTATTTAAAAGACATGCACGGCAGTTGGACATCTGTGGAGGCCGTTTGACCGGCATCATCTCCAGAGCGAGCCACGCTGTTATCTGTGCGCTCAGAGAGAAAAGCAACATGAATGCAAAGAGACAGATGGAGCAAATGATTGGCCAGTGTAAATATACACCAAGGTCAGGCAGAAAGAGCCTCTAGTGCAGGATTATGCACAATGTTGTGATGGAAATGGGTTAACATGTCATACACAAGTATAGTTATCATCATTTAGTTAGGGTCCTTTTCTTAAATTGCATTGCAAATCAGGACTAAGTATGACAATAATGTCCCTACAACATCGCATCTTCTCCCTTGACACCGTACCCACTAACTGCAGATCAAATATTTACATAATATTTACCAGAGTTGCTACAAGTGTTGTGTTTTCGCTCGCCTGCCTTCATATGCATATCCATCTCATGGACCTGGCTTTGTGCAAAGGGCCAACATCATATTAAACCCTATGAATTAAGAATTGGATGTAACTCAAGTACATATGCATTTAAAGTCAGGCGAGCGAATACTTTTGGCAATATAATGTATTTCCTGACAAACATCTTAAACAAGCATTTCTCTGACAACTAGTGGCCAGTCAAGGATGTTCATGACCAGGGGCTGGCAAAGTACACAGATCTTTTACTTAAGAAAAATTTCATCTGTAAAAGCTTCATCAGAATAATTTCGAGAGTCTGAGAAACAAGAGGAGAGAAAGACAGACAGGGTCGATAGGGTGGCCTGACAGTAATAGAGGAGTGAAGAAGACCCCTGAAATTCACAGCACTATCCATCAGAGTTACGTCATTTATCATCCCTCTGACATGCAGCAATATACACAGCTTCATCCTTACAGACAGAAATGTTTTTTTTCTGACCTTTGGCATAAGCATACATACACAACTACATTACAACATGTGCCCAGTATCATTAACACTACTTCATGACAGGTTGTTTTGTGGATGTGATATGACACATGAGTAGATAATCTAATTGATGTATGATCAAAAAAAAAATACATTTGTCTGCCATTGTCGGGTCTTTTTATATATTTACACTACTGTTCAAAAGTTTGGGGTCACTTGCAAATTTCTTTGTTTTTGTTTAGTGATTTATTTTCTACATTCTACAACATTACTGGGGATTTCAAAACTATAAAATAACACATATGGGATTAGGTAATTACGTAACAACATCAAAAACAACAGTTAGTTGTTGTTTTAAGACACAGAGGTCAGCCTTTCTGTAATAGTTCTTGCAAGAACAGTATTGTCAAGTGCATTTGCAAAATCCGTCAAGCACCATAATGAAACTGGCTCTCAAAGGCCATCCCAGGAGGGCGAGACCAAAACCTACCTCTGCCGCAGACGAGAAGTTCATTTAGAGTTATCAGCCTGAAAAATGACTAATTAACTGACTCAGATTAGAGGTGTTATGAAGTCTTTTCAGAGCATACTGTAAGTACAGTAGCAGACACATCTCACCATTAACTGTTAAAGGAGATTAATGCATTTGGGCGCCTTCAGCATTCCTTTACAATGTAGAAAGAAATAAAAATCAGGAACGATCATGGAGTTAGAAAGTGACCACAAACTTTTAAACTGTAGTGTATTATATTTCTTTAATTTATTTGAGAAAATATTTAAATAAATCATAGAGATAACCTTATTTTACCTAAGAGAAGAGAGAATGATCTATACATCTCATTACAATGTTTTGGCAATGGCATAAGTATTCATATTCATAACCATCTCAGCATGATACTGTCTGTCACTTCAGTTGATGATTTTCTAATATAAGTGTACTGAAAATTTAGGAGTATAGGTGATTTTTCTGTGTTAACTAAAAATCTTTTAAAGCTGTAATATATTAAATATGAAAGCACAGTTAATTAGGGTGGCTTAGTGACTAGCGCTGTGGCCACACACGTCCAGGGTCAGCCAGAACTAACTGTTGTATTCAATTCAATTACATTTTATTTGTATAGCGCTTTTTACAGGTGATATGTCGCAAATCAAAAGAATTATTTAAGTTTGCATGGAATGTGAAAATGAATATGAATCAAAATGATAAGACTGTCCCTGATGAGCAAGCCGAGGACGAAGGCGACAGTGGCGAGAAAAAAAGAAAAACTGCCTGAGATAGTAATATGAAGAAACCCTGAGAGGAACCAGACTCAACAGGGAACCCATCCTCATTTGGGTCAAGCAGTTCGTTTTTGGAGGCTCAGGTAGACTGTAGGAAACTCCAGTCCTGAACTATCGAGCGACTGAAGTCACAAGTCCTCAAAAAACAGCTGTCTGCATCAGCCAAGGACAGGACCGTCTTCGTGGAAAAGTGGAACCGTCCCCAATAATAATGTATAAACAAGAATAAGGATAATATTTAAACCACTGTCAGGTGAAGTGAATTACATTGATTATCTCATTACATTGGTACATGTTAAGGGGTGGAATATATTAGGCAGCAAGTAATTGATGATGTGTAAGCATCTGAGTGTCTTTGACATGGAACAAAGTATCTGTTATAGTACAGTTATCTCATTCTCATGCCTTCTCCAAAACTACAGGTCTTGTGGTGTGTTCCAGCAATGCAGTGGTTACCTTAGTAAGTGATGTATCTTACATACAGTAGTTTCCCATTTCCACGCCTTAGTAAGTTCTGTCCACAACAAAGTATCTCGTTCTCATGCCTTAGTTAGTAAGTAAGTTCTGGCCACCACATAGTATCTCATTCCCACACCTACAGTAACTTGGTAAGTTCTGGCCATAACGTGTCCCATTTCTCATACCCATGCCCTAGTAAGTCATGGCCACAACATAGTATCTTGTTCCCACACCCTAGTTCCTTGTGGCTACAGAATATTCCCCCGATGTCACAAGAGAGTCTATATACATAGATAATGAGAGGAAAATTACAATAATAAGATAAAAGACCTTGAGTGCAACTGAGAAATACTGGGTTTAGTTCTATAATGAGTCTGTTTCATAATTAATAAAATGCATCACGTTTGTATGAACGTTTCCAGCCTCTAAAGTCATATTACCCAGTAATATTAAAGAAAAGAAGACAACATGATATGTGTAAATGTTAACCCAACAACAGTTTGTTGGAGTTTATTTCAAAGAATTAACAAAGCATTAGTGTTTTAAGTTGTAGTTAATAAGAGATTGGGGAATAGTGACTTGGCGAATGAATCACTGTTTGGTTTTGGTTACGCTTTCTTGCAGACACTGGCATAACCAGATCCCTGTAGGTTATTGGCAGAATATGTCGAGCACGGAGTGTGATTGTGATTGAAGATATGCAGCCGTGCTGCTGCTGATAGTTTCACACACAAAAAAAAGTCTTACTTTGATTGTGTCTCTGAATTTCTTTGACTTCATCATCTGTCATGCGTATGGGGTCATCATGCTTGATCGGTCTCGATCGGTCTGGTCCCTCCCTGCTACAGTCCTAGTTTTGTCTCTCTTTTTCATTACTGCTCAGCCTCTCTTTTAAAATTACATTTGCCTCGCTGTTTCTGACCAGAGCCATTTCTTACCAGTGTTTTTTTTTTTTTACTTCACTATCACTCTTTTCTCACTCGTCATTTCTCAATGGGTATCTATTTATTACCAGCCACCTACCGTAACTGCTCTTACTTCTACAATGATCAATCACTCGAGTCATTATTCATCCAATGGTCTAATGAGATTTAACTGTAATTTCTACTGCATGATCGAGCTTTAAGTTGTTTGTAGTATCATTCATTTAAAATTGACAGCGGTTGCATATTTTTAATATAATGGATTCAAGTATAAAAACTTTTTAAAGATAAGGACTTCTTAACAGTCACGTTGTCTCTGTGTGCAGATTCTTTTCCAGCATGAAAAACACTGCTTTTGCATAGATTTGATTTAACTTCAGATCATTTGCTTTAATTTTGTATTTTTCTTTTTTTTTGGGGGGGATCACAAATTTAGAGTCTTATTTCTAATTTCTATGATCCCTAGATTTGATCCTAATCTGTTGTTTGTGTTTTGATTATGGATTTTGAGCGCAAGTACTCTCTATTGGCAAAAAAGTGTTTGTAGAAATAGTTTAAAGGTTAAAGCTAAAAATAAGCTGGTCACTAATGTAATCAGTAATATTATTATTCCAGGTTGAAGCCCATGTACATGTCTGCCTGTTTTTCTGGATCGGATAAACATTTAGTTTTGTCTTAAAACGACTCCAGCATGATAAAATACACTAATACCACTTGTAAGTTATCCCAGTTTTCAATTTAACTTTTTTAGTAATATCTATTGGTGCAGGTGTTGGTTTACATTGAGCAAATAGCTCATTAGTATCTTTAAAGTATATTATTTAATCTGGCACATAACATCGCATTTACTCAACATTTTGATTTTACTTATGGTGCAGGTTAAACTTCAGGCAGATATGTAAGTTTCATTCAATTCTGTCCAGCAGTTGCACCCACTGTTTACCGCATATGCAGAACACTGTCAAAACTTCGGGTTTCTCATCTGGCACATAACTGCTCATAACTTCTCTTCTACTAAACATTTTGTTTTCATTTATGGCACATGAATGAATTTAAATGTATGGTTTAAACTAAGTATTTTTGAACAATACCAAAATACTGTTAAAGTTTCATAAAACTCTGTCCATACGTATAGACAGAAATTTTTCTGTGACTGGTTTTACAGTAATTAACTGGCAACCATGGATGCTGATAGTGTAGAGTAGTGTAGAGTAAACCACTGTAAGTCATGTTAACAGTAAATATCTGTTATATCATACACAGCATAAAATAATGCTTATTCCAGTACATATCCCTATTTGGCTTATTTCGAGGATACAATGGCGCTAAAGGCTAAGGGTCTTGCACTAAAGGACCCACCCAAGGCAACTAGGCAACGCTGGGAAGCAAACACATGATGTCACAAAGGCAGATATTTACACAAGTGCGAGTAGAGAGTGTTTGATTAAATGCAACCACGGGGGGGCGCAATCCAGTGTCTTCTTGTGCCAGTCCCAAGTCTGGATAAATGCAGAGGGTTGTGTCAGGAAGGGCATCCGACGTAAAACATTTGCCAAATCAATGATGCGAATCAAGAATATAATTCCCATACCGGATCGGTCGTGGCCCGGGTTAACAACGACCGCCACTGGTGCTGTTGACCTACAGGGTGCTGGTGGAAATTGGGCTACTGTTGGTCGAAGAAGGAGAGGAGGAAAGCGTGTTCGTAAGCAGAGAGAGAAGAGGAAAGGCAAGAGTTTAGGAGTGATAGTAGGGACTTTGAATGTTGGGACCATGACAGGGAAGGGAAGAGAGTTAGTTGATATGATGCAGAGAAGAAAGGTGGATATACTGTGTGTACAGGAGACCAGGTGGAAAGGTAGCAAGGCTAGAAGCCTAGGATCAGGGTTCAAATTGTTTTACCATGGTGTGGATAGGAAAAGAAATGGAGTAGGAGTTATTCTGAAAGAGGAGTTTGTAAGGAATGTTCTAGAGGTGAGGAGAGTATCCGATAGGGTGATGAGTCTGAAGCTGGAAATTGAAGGCGTGTTGTTAAATGTTGTTAGTGGTTATGCCCCACAGGTAGGATGTGAGTTAAAAGAGAAGGAGAAATTCTGGAGTGAGTTAGATGAAGTGATGCAGAGCATCCCCAGAGGTGAAAGAGTGGTGATTGGTGCAGACTTCAATGGACATGTTGGGGAAGGGAACAGAGGTGATGAAAATGTGATGGGCAGGTTTGGCCTTCAGGACAGGAATGTAGAAGGACAGATGGTGGTGGACTT
Organism: Clarias gariepinus; assembly: GCF_024256425.1. NCBI lineage: Eukaryota > Metazoa > Chordata > Actinopteri > Siluriformes > Clariidae > Clarias > Clarias gariepinus. The sequence goes on from NC_071105.1 coordinate 8,928,780, forward strand.
TGCAAAGAGGATGGAAATGGCAGTAGTAAATACTTTCTTCCAGAAGAGGCAGGAACATAGGGTGACATATAAGAGTGGAGGCAGAAGCACTCAGGTCGACTACATCTTGTGTCGACGTTGTAACCTGAAAGAGATCAGTGACTGCAAAGTGTTGGTAGGGGAGAGTGTAGCCAGACAACACAGAATGGTGGTGTGTAAAATAACCCTGGTGATGAGGAAGGCGAAGAGGACAAAGGCAGAGCAGAGGACAAAGTGGTGGAAGCTGAGAAAGGAAGAATGTTGTGAAGTCTTTAGGGAGGAGTTGAGACAGGCTATGGGTGGTCAGGAAGTGCTTTCAGTTGACTGGACAACTACAGCCAATGTGATCAGGGAGACAGGTAGGAGGGTACTTGGTGTATCATCAGGTAAGGGGAAAGTGGACAAGGAGACTTGGTGGTGGAATGAGGAAGTCCAGGAGTGTATACAGGGAAAGAGGCTAGCTAAGAAGAAGTGGGACACTGAGAGGACTGAAGAGAGTAGACAGGAGTACAGGGAGATGCAGAGTAAGGTGAAGGTAGAGGTGGCAAAGGCCAAACAAAGAGCATATGAGGACTTGTATGCTAGGCTAGACAGTAAGGAGGGAGAGGGGGATCTGTACAGGTTGGCAAGGCAGAGAGATAGAGATGGGAAGGATGTGCAGCAGGTTAGAGTGATTAAAGATAGAGATGGAAATGTACTGACAGATGCCAGAAGGGTGATGGGAAGATGGAAGGAGTACTTTAAGGAGTTGATGAATGAGGAAAACGAAAGAGAACAAAGAGTAGAAGAGGTGACTGTTGTGGAACAGGAAGTAGCAAATATTGGTAGAAGTGAGGTGAGAAGGGCGTTGAAGAGGATGAAGAGTGGAAAGGCTGTTGGTCCTGATGACATACCTGTGGAGGTATGGAAGTGCTTAGGAGAGGTGGCAGTAGAGTTTCTGACAAGTTTGTTTAACAAGATCTTGGAGAGTGAGAGGATTCCAGAGGAATGGAGGAGAAGTGTATTGGTGCCAATTTTTAAGAACAAGGGAGATGTGCAAAGCTGTGGCAATTATAGAGGTATAAAGCTAATGAGCCAGACAATGAAGCTGTGGGAAAGAGTAGTGGAAGCTAGGTTAAGGGTAGAAGTGAGCATTTGTGAGCAGCAATATGGTTTTATGCCTAGAAAGAGTACATCAGATGCAGTATTTGCTTTGAGGATGCTGGCAGAGAAGTACAGAGAAGGTAACAGGGAGTTGCATTGTGTCTTTTTAGATTTAGAGAAAGCGTATGACAGGGTGCCAAGAGAGGAGCTGTGGTATTGTATGAGGAAGTCTGGAGTGGCAGAGAAGTATGTTAGAGTGGTGCAGGACATGTATGAGAGCTGTAAGACAGTGGTAAGATGTGCTGTAGGTGTGACAGAAGAGTTTAAGGTGGAGGTGGGTCTGCATCAAGGATCGGCTCTAAGCCCCTTTTTGTTTGCTCTGGTGATGGACAGGATGACAGATGAGGTAAGACAGGAGTCCCCATGGACTATGATGTTTGCAGATGACATTGTGCTCTGTAGCGAGAGCAGGGAACAGGTGGAGGAAAATTTGGAGAGGTGGAGGTATGCTCTGGAAAGCAGAGGAATGAAGGTTAGCCGCAGCAAGACGGAATACATGTGTGTGAATGAGAGGGACCCAGGAGGATTGGTGAGGCTACAGGGAGCAGAGGTAAAGAAGGTGCAGGATTTTAGATACTTGGGGTCAACGGTCCAGAGCAACGGAGAGTGTGGAAAGGAGGTGAAGAGGCGGGTACAGGCAGGTTGGAATGGGTGGAGAAAAGTGTCAGGTGTGTTGTGCGATAAAAGAGTATCAGCGAGAATGAAAGGAAAGGTGTACAGGACAGTGGTGAGACCAGCGATGCTCTACGGCTTAGAGACAGTGGCGCTGAAGAAAAGACAGGAGGCAGAGTTGGAGGTAGCAGAGCTGAAGATGTTAAGGTTCTCTTTGGGAGTGACAAGGATGGATAGGATTAAGAATGAGTTTATCAGAGGGACAACCCACGTTAGATGTTTTGTAGATAAAGTCAGAGAGGCCAGATTGAGGTGGTTTGGGCATGTTCAGAGGAGAGATGGTGAATATATCGGTAGAAGGATGCTGAGGTTGGAACTGCCAGGCAGGAGGTCTAGAGGAAGACCAAAGAGGAGATTTATGGATGCAGTGAGAGAGGACATGAAGTTAGTTGGTGTGAGAGAAGAGGATGCAGAGGATAGGGTTAGATGGAGGCAGATGATTCGCTGTGGCGACCCCTAAAAGGGAACAGCCGAAAGACAAAGAAGAAGAAGAGTAGAGAGTGTTTGATTAAGCTTAGGAAACAATGTCTATAATACAAAGACGAAGCTCATGATCAGGCAGGTAACAAACAGTAATAATTAAACAGAGCATGTTGTTCACCCAGAAAAAAGAAACATGGGGACTTAAATACATGATCTTATCAGAGTGCAAACTGCAGGCAGGTAAAATGGGGATTACCTTACTGTCTCAAGACATGAACCAAAACAAACAGGAGTGCATGGCAATGTAAACACTGGAAAATATGAAAATAGGTGCTGTAGTGCTACTAAGTCAGCGCAACTACTGTAGTTCCCACAGCCTACACCGACTCAATTGAATGTTTTGGGTGGCTGACTGGTTAATGCTTTGAGTTACAAATCAGAAGGTTCAACCCGGGTTACCAATAAATTGATATACAATTTACAGTAAACAAACATACACAGATCAGCCGTAATGATACAACACAAAACATCATGCTCAATATTGTCTGGGTTCCTGTTGTGTCGCTGGGGCAACTCTGACCCCTCGGGAATGACTCCACAAGACCTCTGGGGATGTGCTGGCAGGACATTGGTAGCAAATCCTTTGGATATTATAGGTTGCAGGGGTGGTGGTGGAGGGGGATGTTTTTCCGGCGATCAGACTTTTTTGTTCAGCACACCCTATAGGTGCTTGATCAAATTGGGATCTGGGGAGTTTGGAGACTGGGTCGCATAGCAAGCTATGATGCACTGGGGCCTCTCTACTGTGGCCAGGATTCTCCTTTTCCTAAATTTTGTCCTGCATTTGCTTTCCTCTAAGATCGGACCAGATGGGCTAGTCTTTGGTCCCCATGGGCACGGGTGAGGCTTGGATGCCCCTGCCTCTATCACCAGTTCAGTTTACAAACTGGTATTTAATTAATAATCCATGTTAATGTGTTAATGTTTTGGCTGAATGTTTTACATCCAGTTGTATTACAACAGGTCTCAGCAGTGTTAAGGTTTTTTCTAGGGGATTCTGCAGGCACCACAACACCATTATTTTATACCATATATCCTGTATTAAACGTTTTTTTTTTTTCATTGAAAAATTTTTGGATTTTTAGTGAATTGCAAGTATTATTCCAGAACAGCTGACCTTTATGTCTTAAAATAACAACTCACAATTTTGTTGTAACTTTATAACCTAATTCCATACTCTATGTGTTATTTCATAGTTTTGGAATTTCCAGTATTGCTCTACTATTACTCCAGTATTGTAGAAAATAAATTATAAGAAATAAATTAAATGAATTAGAAGGTGTGTCCAAACTTGTGACTGGTACTGTACAGTATGTGAACTCTACTTTGATCAAAAAGTGTTCGGTGCCACTTTATGTGTCTTTTTTAAAGAATTTTTTACTATTTGCTTGTATTTCTTTTCTTTCAACTCTGTCTCAGGATTCTTTCTTTATAATCATCCCTAGTCATAATTAAGTTGTGATTAAGTACTATATTATGAATGGTTAGGAAATGTTGGTGAACAATTTGCATAATTAAAAGCTTTTCAGTCTTTATTTGGTATGTGATGCCTTTATTTAGGGGGATTTATCCTGTTTATCCAAATTGTCTTAACCAAATAGGTCTTTCAACTAATGTTTAATTGTTTAGCCATTAGACTGATTATACACTCATTAGCTTAAATACATCTTTTAAGATTTTTGAATATACTGGTAGTCAAAAGTTTAACAAAAGTTCGCTAATTGCATGGTCTTTCCTGATTTGTATTTCTATTTATAACACTATAAAACAATGCTGAATGCATCCAAAATATGTAATAATCTCTTTTGAATAATTGATACTGTCTGTAGTAAACACACACACACACAAAACAATTAACTACAGGGTGTGTCTACACTTTTTTTTTCTGCTTCCAGCTTTTCCTCAAGGTTCTACAAGGTTAATATCACCCCCTCCTAGTGGTGAGGGTGGCAGTCATCCCCAAACACCTATCCGGTTAATCCTACAATATGTCAGGTCCTTTTGACATTGTAGTATACATTGTCCAGGTGGTTCTTAGCACCTCGAATGGTTGGAGTGGCGAAATAGACCTGTAATTGTGGTGCTACAGTATGAGCCCTGGATGACTGCCAGGTTTTCTACAGTATGACACCTGCCAGATTATTTGAAACCAGTGCCAACCTAGTGAGAACTCTGTGAGGAGATTTTAAAGAAAATTGCCAAGCGTGTCATGAGCACTGTATAGCATTTTACTTTGCAAACAAAATTACATTATCAACATGGATAGAAAGTACTGGAAATAAATTATTGCAGGTGATCTTCAGCTTTATTAAAAGAAAAAGAGACTGGAGGAATTACAAATGGTACACAAAACCATGAGGACTGGATTTAAAGAAGAAGTATGCTTTTTTTTTTTTAACTCATCCAGACATAACCATAACCTTCCCTATTTTATTTAATATAGTCATATGCACATTGTCTGTTAACAAATCATTTCCCCCTTGCTGCCCTTGATGACATTGCAACACAAGACATGACTCAGATTTCATCATCAAACTCGAGTGGACTGAACATACGTACCAACCTTTGGATGGTGAATATTTTATTTGATCTTATGTTTGAAAATGAATATGAATTTGCAATAATAAACAAAGCCATCATAGCCTCTTTAGAGTTGTGTTGTGGCCACAGCCTGCCCACTGTCCTGTTACCGGAAGGATGACCTGACCAGCATCCACCCTCACATCTGTTGTGCATTTTTATCAGAAGCATATTACCATTTCAAAGAGGCAATCCAGGATCACACATAAGGCTTTATCTTGGAACATGGACAGGTTTTAGATGTGGAGCTCATGAACATGCAATAAGGCTGAAGCTGGAAATATAGTCAGATGAAGCACACCTCTTTTATGAATAAAATTAAATAAAATTGACAGTATTGTATAATATGCATAAAAATGATATTAAAATATTTTTATTACATGGGAAAGTTTCATTGTAGTTACTCAAAATTTCATAGTCAGTACTGAAAAATACAATCTAAATTAAACACCTTGTTCTCCAGTTTCTTCCAATATCATTCCAGTGGATGATTACAGACTTTAAATAAGTGTGTTATTATGTGAATGTAAAGTGCTCCATAATGAAATGACATCCAACACACTTTAGACCCTCTGTTCTTTGGATAAGCTTTGGTTCATCCATGACATTTACATTACAGTACTAGGATAAACTACTTACTGAGCAGGGATGAATTAATTAATTAATGAAACTAATATACAATTAATTTCTGGGAAAATAATTCGGAGTAATGTCCCATACATTAAATAAATTAACTCTCTCACTTACTCACTCACTCATTGTCTATACCACTTTATTCTGTATACAGAGTCAAGGGCTGCCTGAAGCCTATCAGCCTAATCTGCATGTCTTTGTACTGTGAGAGGAAACCGGAGTACTCGGAAGAAACCCACCATCCATAGGGAGAGCATGCTAACTCCACACACACAGAACTGTAGTGAAAACCTTCAACCCTGGAGGTGCAAGGCCATACGGCACCTTACCACCTGCACATTAAGATAGTTTAGACAAGCCTAGTTTAGCATCATATTGGTGTTTTCTTGGTACCAATGTAAGAAAGACAGATTTTAGTTTTATTGCTTTGATCTTAAACTCAAAACCACACACACACACACCAAGTTTGCTAAGTATGGCACATCAAACTGACAGTCGCAAAAAGACAACGTGACAGTCACTTCCTTTAGACATTTCCGACACACATTCACCCTGGCCTCCAGAATAAGTTGCCCTCACATTTCCTAAACTATCTGCATGTCAGTGTTTTTCCTTCCATTTTACGTTCCGTCATCATTCTCTTGTGCTACTGTGTGACAGGTCGACTGTCATGTCTCATTCGTTTGAAAATAACGTTCACAGGGTTTAGAGCAAGTCTGGGGGAAATGAATGGAAAAGTCAGTGTGAAAAACAAACCTCAAATGGAGTTCAGTTCAAAGAATATTTTGCTAAGATAATCCAATTCAGCTTGGGTAGCATTGCCGCCTCACAGCTTCAAGGTTCCTGGGTTGATCCTGATCTCTGTGTGGAGTTTCATCATGTGTTCTCTCTGTGTCTCTTTGGGATTCATCTCTGTTGCACCCCATTTCTCAAAAACATACCAGTAGGTAACTTGTCTACCTATAAATTGCTCTAGGTGTGAATGTCCAGTGACCGCAGGATAAATCACAGTTAGATAACGCATGGATAAAGGATAATACATCACTAAATCAAAACCCACAAGTTCATTAGGATTGTTTAGTTTTAGGAAGGTATTCTTACAAAACATTTACTCATCCAGAGGAAATTAATCATATGCATTTTCCCACCTCAACAATTCCCTTAGTCCAGTCTGAATTCAAAACCATGTCACAGAAGTCAAACAGTCCAGCTGTGTTTCTGCTCCTTTGTGTCAGGCAAATTTGCATTTAAATAAAGTTCATCTGTAAAGCACTGGTGAACAATGACATTTTTTATGTGTTTGAATTGATCAGTCAGAAAGTAAATGCAAGATAAGGACAAGATTGAATAAAGGCATAATTTAAATGTCAGTTTGACGGCTTTGTGTGCAAATATATTTTGGGGCAATGTGTATGTGGGCTTTGACAGGTTATTATCCTAATGTCTGATTTAATCACATTCAATGGGCAGAGCAAATACCAACCAAAGTAGGTACAACAGAGGGTTTTAAACTTCTTAGACTATTCACTTAACTGCGGTGAAGCCTACTAGAACAACAAAAATTTAGAATGTAGCAGAATAAACTATTTACTGTATTTCTGCAAATTTACAGTATCTTCATTCATTATTTTTTTCATCTTGACTAATTGTGGCCAAGGTCATAGTAGCATACACCAGGATGGTGTGGTCTTTCTTTCATTCGGTCACAAGAGCATTAATGAGGGCAGATACATGAGGAAGCCTGGTGTGGGTGGGTTCAGTTTCAGTTTATCCCAAAGCTATTCAATAGGTTGAAGTTAGGACTTTTTGCAGAACACTTAAGTTCTTCCACTGTAATCAACTTTGGCACACCATGTTTTCCGGGAGCTTGCTTTGTGCACAGTGGCATTGTCATGCTGGAACAGGCTCAGGATTATTAGTTTAGGGAAAATGTAATCCTACACAAAGACATCCCACACAATCAGGGCAAGTGGAGGCTAAACACAAGTAAATGGCATTTACTTACCTCTGACTATTGTTTACCCACCACTGACTAGCATTTACACACCTCTGACTAGCATTTACTTACCTCTGACTATTGTTTACCCACCTCTGACTAGCATTTACCCACCTCTGACTAGCATTTATCCACCTCTGTCTATTGTTTACCCAACTCTGACTAGAATTGCCCACCTCTGACTATTGTTTACCCACCCCTGACTAGCATTTATCCACTTCTGACTAGCATTTACCCACCTCGGACTTGCATTTATCCACTTCTGACTAGCATTTACCCACCTCTTACTATTGTTTACCCACCTCTGACTAGCCTTTACCCACCTCTGACTAGCCTTTACCCACCTCTGACTAGCATTTACTTACCTCTGACTATTGTTTACCCACCTCTGACTAGCATTTACTCACCTCTGACTATTGTTTACCCATCTCTGACTAGCATTTACTTACCTCTGACTATTGTTTACCCACCTCTGACTAGCATTTACCCACCTCTGACTAGCATTTATCCACCTCTGTCTATTGTTTACCCAACTCTGACTAGAATTGCCCACCTCTGACTATTGTTTACCCACCCCTGACTAGCATTTATCCACTTCTGACTAGCATTTACCTACCTCGGACTTGCATTTATCCACTTCTGACTAGCATTTACCCACCTCTGACTATTGTTTACCCACCTCTGACTAGCCTTTACCCACCTCTGACTAGCCTTTACCCACCTCTGACTAGCATTTACTTACCTCTGACTATTGTTTACCCACCTCTGACTAGCATTTACTCACCTCTGACTATTGTTTACCCATCTCTGACTAGCATTTACTTACCTCTGACTATTGTTTACCCACCTCTAACTAGCATTTGCAGACAAATGCTATTGTTTACTCACTTCTAATATTTACAGACATTTGACAAGTGTTTACCACCTCTGGCTAGCATTTACTCACCTCTGACTATTGTTTACCCACCTCTGACTAGCAATTACCCACCTCTGACTTGCATTTATCCACCTCTGACTATTGTTTACCCAACTCTGACTAGAATTGCCCACTTCTTACTATTGTTTACCCACCTCTGACTAGCATTTACCCACCACTTACTAGCATTTACCCACCACTTACAGTACTAGTGTTTACCTAAAGTAGCATTTACCCACCACTGACTATTGTTTACTCAAATCTGACTAGAACTGCCCACCTCTAACTAGCATTTACCCACCTCTGACTAGCATTTACAGACAAATGACTAGCATTTACCCATCTCTAACTAGTATTTACCCACCTCTGACTAGCATTTACCCATCTCTAACTAGCATTTGCAGACAAATGCGATTGTTTACCCACTTCTAATATTTACAGACATCTGACAAGTGTTTACCACCTCTGACTAGCATTTACCCACATGTGACTAGCATTTACAGACATCTGATTTGTGTTTACTCACCTCTGGCTAACAGTTAACCACTACAAGTAGTGTTTAATCCCTCTGACTAGCATTTACAGACATCTGATTAGTGTTTACTCACCTCTGATTAGCATTTACCACCCCTCAGTAGTTTTGACCCACCTATGACTAGTGGTGAATACCACTGACTAGTGTTTAAAAATAAGCTTTCAACTAGCTTTAAAATTTGCTAAAGCTATTCCTTAAAAAGTGTCCCTTTACAGAAAAAATATATGGCATTAAATTGTAAAATACAGTATAATGCAATATATTAAACAATACATTTCCATATATAGGAAACTAGTGCTTATATTTATTAATATATTGCAATATATGCATGGACCATGAAAGAACATAAATCATTCAATAAATTGACAGTTAACATATAGAGAAATATATTTTATTTGCATAAGGGCTCTCAACAGCTTCAGTTATTTACATTGTCTTGCCAGATTAAACCGTAGTATATTGTATACTGCGGTGCTAAATCAGCATTTACAGTACCTGAAACGTCTACTGTAACCAATCACATCATCACTTGTGTCAGCCAGTTGATCAAATAACATTTGACAACATGGATATATGACGATTCTTGAAGCATGGAAATGACAGGTTCTTTGAATAGTAACTGATAAAATGTTCCATCATGTCTTTCATTGTTTTAAAATCTTAATGGTGATCAGTAAAATGCCTAGACTTCAGGTATGTTGATTCCTTTTAATGCTGTTAAATAATGAATTTCAGCTTTAATTCATAATACTTAAAATGTAAGTCGCTCTGGATAAGAGCATCTGCCAAATGCCTAAATGTAAATGTAATTTTTTCCCCCAATAAATAGTCTAATATTAGTTTACTGGTATGTCATGGTCCACCGTACCTTGAATCGCTTACTGTAATTCTTAGTTTAATCATCTCTTGTCCTACTTTTTGCAACAAAGTCCACTTTACTGATCATGGAAGTAAATTAATATACCATAAATTTTTTGATCAAGTACAGTAAACTGAGGTGTTTGATGAGACAAAGCAGAAAGTAAAAACCAAGAATACAAATGAACCCATTAAATAAATGAAACCCTTATTATAACTTTTATAATTGCATTATAAAATTCTAAAACTGCCTCATAAATCTGCCAGAAAGAGGACACTTGAAAAGAGGAATACAGTAAACCACGTCAGAGAGTAATTACTTAATAGCATTAATAACCCAAATGAATCTCGTTTTAATCCGTACAGCATAGCTCAATTGGTCATGGAAATAATGATAAAATATCTAAAATGCAGGATCATGGGTGATGCTCTGATCTGTACCATTGATTGGAAAAGCAATAAGAACTATCCAAATTGAGTTAAATGCATCCATCATGAGAGAGATGATCGTCATTATTGGACGTTTGTAGTTAATCTTTTAAAAACTGAAAAGGAGTATCATATATATCAGGACGTATTCTGTAGAGGACGAATGTTCTTCTCTACTCAGCATGTTCGCACCCCTGCCATCAGCAGCCTCACAACTGGGTCCCTCCTCTCCTCTGACCATCTGTCCTACTGGCAGACACAAATGACTATGTGTCAAGAGGCAAGTAGAGGAGTTAAACAGAGAAAAGGAGAAACCAAAGATGTAATAATAGCACAGATGCTGCGATAAAACAGAAATACGCTTCAAAAGAAGCTTATCCTTCATAGTGTCGCTCTATAATGGGTCTTTTAACGACTGCCACTTGTCACAGCTTCTTAGAAACAGATATGCAAGAGATAGAGATCTTTTTTTCCCCCCTTGACCACAAAATTGCAGCACAGACATGATGAACAGAACAAAAGGAATTGAAAGACATTCTTAAACAAATGAATTAAGTAATGAATGGCAGAGAGAGAGAGAGAAAAAGGGAAAGATGAGTGTGTTAAAGATGCAGTGAGAGGTTTGCATTTCAAATGGATTCAAGTAAAGGAAGTGAAAATATGAGTTACTGTATATCAGCGAGATAGTCTTGGATTGAAGTCATGAATAAATCATGGCAAGAAATATTAAAGAGATATTATGGGAAAAGAATGAAAAATGAGCTGGACTCAGAGTCGCTACCACCTCAAAGATGATAATTTTTCCACGACAGCATGTTATAAAGTGATGGGACTCTTATATCCCATATTTTAGCAACAATTATAAGGATTTAAAGTATGATAGGTTGCGGAATGTCCGTAAAATAAGAAAGAAAATGTTATCACTTGTGTTATAAAGAGAACATAGCAGCTATAAACAATATGATAAAGTCATGTTCTTTTATGAACTTAGTAAGCAAATAAAAACACTTTTCATGTTAACCTGAAACAAGAAAATACAAAGTCGTCTGTACTGAAGGCTTTCCTGTGATGGAATGCTTGTTCTGACACTAAAGACTTTTTTCACAAATGTTTTTTCAGCAAAACCAACTTACAAAAAGCAGAACCATATCAGTGAATAGATTTTTTTTGTTAAATTATAAATATTATTTTTATATAGTAATTTATTGTAACAATTAGTTACAATTATCTGTGCGTGCGGAGTTTCCCCGTGCTTGGTGGGTTTCCTCCGGGTTCTCCGGTTTCCTCCTACAGTATAAAGATATTTAGTTTAGGTTAACTGGCGTTCGTTCACAAATTGCCCGTTGTGTGTGTGTTCTGTCCAGGCTGTACCTGGACCCAGAGTCTCCTGAGAATTGCTCCAGGCCCTGTTCCCCCTGTACAGGATAAGTGGTATAGAAAATAAATCAATGAATATTAACTTTTAGACCACTGATAATGTGTGCAGCTTATTTCGATTTTCGTCTTAGTCTTTTGACTCAAATTTATATTAGTTTTAATCACATTTTATCTTTTAATAACTACTATTTCTATTTGACAATAACAAAAAAAATGCATACTAACTTTCGTAAACATAAAATTTATTTACCTAAAATATAATTACTGCTAGGTCACATTTTTATAGGTCAAAATTAAGTAATGCTACACATCTATTTTAGTAAACTGTATTAATTAAACAATGGGTTCACAATCTGCCTAACTGTTACATGCCTCTTAATGTTAAAGGATCTTTTCATACGTTTCTGACGAGCTGGTATACCCACCATGGAAAGTGGCAGCATAGGTTCATTTCTCAGATTTTTTTTCCACGAGCAGGGAGAGCCATACTGGGTAACAATAGGTTTGCTTTTGATACCATGGGCAGGGCAAAACTTTTCTTTTTTTTAAAAAATCACCAATTATATGGTGCGCTACACCATACAAACATGTAATCATAGTTATCGTTTTCAATAAAAAAAATTATATATCATTATTATAGTCTCATCTCCAGCATGAAAACAGATCACCAAATACTTTTTATCATTATTTTGATTGATGAAATGAGCAATGCTTTAGACCATCGCACTTATATAAAGTGGATATTACAGTAAATAATTACTCGTGAAAAATAACGTACTGTATTCGTGCTATATTTGATTCCTACAACACAGAAATGTACACGATAATATCCTGGTTTAATTTACCACCTAGAATCCAGTTATGTCCAGCTGTAATGTGATTTGGTGTACACTACACTATATGCAGTTCAGATATGCATTCAGATCATTTATTTAATTATCTTCTGTACTGACTGTCGTGGGGGGCCTGGAGCCTATCCCAGGAGACTTTAGGCACGAGGCGGGAAACAACCTGGACAGGGTGCCAATCCATCGCACTCACACGCTACAGGCAATTTGGGAATGCCAATTAGCCTACCCTGCATGTCTAGAACATGCAAACTCCACGCACACAGACCCGAGGTGGGAACAAAACCCTCGACCCTGGAGGCGCTAGGAGGCAGTGCTAACCACCAAGCCATCATGCCGCCTTCACATTGTCCGTTTAGATTTAAACCTGCAATCAAACTGAATATTTTGACTAAAATAAATGACATTTCTAAATCAACTTAATCCTACAGTATGTAATGAGTTTAACATAAACATACCTTTTAAAAAATATGATCACCTAGTATTTTTTTTTTGTCCCAACATTTTTTTTTATTTAAATGAAAATTCTGCCGTTAGTTCACATTTGTTTATAGACTAAATATAATGACAGGAGATTTTTTTTTTTATGGTTTTTAACCAGATTTGGTTTTCATGCTGCACAAATTTCAGTGAACCTAATGTTTTATATTTCTTGCAAAAGAACTATAAATTCTGCTTGCTTATTATAAAAGAAAGAACTTTGGTGCTCAGTCATTACTGCAGTGTTCTTTGAATAATAAAACCTCACCGTGATCCACTTGGAAACTTGGAAGAGGACTGAGACCGTTTGTGTGAGGAGGTTATGTTGGTCTGAACCCAAGTGTGAATTGGTGAGAAAGTGCCCTAAGACTTTTGTGTGTGTGAATGTTCTGTGTATGCGTGTACTTGTCTGCTTCTCTCTGTTTTCAAGGGAGGTGAATAGAGGTGATAGAGGCAGGCCACTGGGCACATTGTCCTGCCCTAATTCCTTGACATTTGAGGAGGATAAATGTGAGGGGAGGAGACACAGCTGGCAGCTACTACTGTTTCAAAACACTTATGAGAGGCCAGGGGTGAAGGCCACCTGCAGTAGATTTACAAATGGACAATCCATGCTTTGTATGGAACTAAGTATTACACAAATCTTATATCATGTCCATTCAAGTTGTCCTTTGTATTGCCACTTGTGTAACACCACTAAGAACACAGCTCAATTACTACCATCCGCACCCTGTTAACATCCTACATATCACATCACCCAACCAATTATATGAGTCCCAATCAGCAGATTTTTTTAAACCAATGACGCCTGTTCACTATCATACAGTGCTAACTATTAAACTTGCTTTGACCCAACATGACCCGACCCAAAACAAGGTTTAAGCAACCACAGATAAGCAAATGCAGCTAATTACAGACATCACTGCACATTTTCTACATTTAAACTATGCTACTTCCTTGTGATGAGGAGTAGAAAAATGACTTATTTCTTACGCCAAGTCACAGGAGAAGGTTTGGATTAAACAGTACTGAAGCCAAGTCTAAGGCAAGTCAAAAGTAACACACAACCAAAACATCTGCTATTACACCTTAAACCCAGATTAGTGTCTTGTACTTAAACCACTTATATGGTTCATATTTTAAGTCAATTTCATTTAAAATCATGTTATTTTTAGTAAAATAACTACGAGGTGAAATCAAAAGGTTTAAAGATGAGTTTTACAGATTACAGAAAGTATTAATCTTCATAAGTCAGTGTGCCAAAAGACATCGTCCTGTGTACATCAGTACAGTAGCTGTCCAACTGGTGATATCCTGACCGCGTGTTTTACCAAGTCTGCTATTTCTTCATGGACAGCAAGGACATTTCATGCTGCAATAAGTCGTTTGAGGTGTTTTTAGTGTGTTTAGGCACGCACGGTTCAAGAGTGAAAGAACATAGCTGGAAGACGATGAGAGATCAGGAAGACCTTCAGTAACTTGTGCATCGGGGAACAATCCACTGCCATTGTGGGTGTGTCATGCAGAACAGTCCAGGTGATCCTGACATGTGATTTGAATATGCCCTGTTTTGCTGCCAAGTTCGTCCCCAGGCTGCTGATCCAGGAGCAGAAGAAGTCTGCCAAGAACTCCATTATCGTGCGTAGGCAACCCGTCTTTTGTGTTGAGGATCACTACTGGTGACAAAACTTAAGTGTATGGGTATGACCCTTAGACAGTTTTACAGTGGAAGAGCCCATCATCTCCGTGACCGGAAAAGGCGAGGCTGGTCCAACTCGAGTGCACCCTCATTGTCATGAAATTCATGGAGAATTCGCAGTGCAGTACATTTATCTAAAAAAAATAAATAATACAACACACAACAAAGAATTAAATATAATTAATAATGTTCCTTGTGAACTCCCAAATGTGCTAAATTTCAAAAATAAGTTTTCAAAGGTAAAGAATGGGTTTCATACAATGACTAAAATGTTTTTTTTCATGACTTATTACAGTATATTCATGCTTTTTGCCACAGGGGCCTAATTTTGCTTTAATAATTAAAACAGACCTAGGGAGACGTCCACTTTACTGAAGTCAGCTGTTGATTACCATTGTCCAAACTTGTGGAAAATAAGAAACTCCAAATGGTATTTTTTTTCCAACTGTGCGTGTTACTGCAATAAGCCAGAGGCCAGAAAATAATATTTGTCCAAGAAGAAGTTAAATTGTAAAAGAACAAATTTACTCTGTGAAAATAAGAAAAAGGTGCAACTCTCTTCGTAGCCTCCGGCAAACAAGTCCTGAGTAAATTGGCCAATCACAAGCTGCAAAAGGTATCATCCTTGGTAAAACTTGATGTTTGTTAAACTTACAAAAATGAGTGCCCCTAGTGATTGCTTCTTACACTATTTAAATAATGCAATAAAACTATATTTTATAAAGTGAAAAAAAAAACTTTTTTCTTTTAATTTCTTAATCTGTTTGCCCAGAAACAACTTTTAGGTTAAAAGTACAGATATGTGCTTTGGTAGATAACAAAACTGGATAATAAAGTTTTATTTGCTATTGTTCAATCAATGAGTTCATTACCAAGCGTAGTTAAACACAGACTCAACGTAAATGACTATTCTTTGTGAAATCCAAACAGTGAGAGGTTCATCGCTGCTTGCGGGGTGGTGCTGGAAATTTTCCACAGAAACCAGTGGGACGTTCAAATTAAATGCTAATCTTATACTGCATGTAATTGTACATTCCCCTTCCTGCTGAGCAGGAATAATGCCACACTTTAATTTACATCATGCACAGTATATGGATCGCTAGTTAATAAAATGTAAGGCTGTATTTTAGACTAGAACATGTAGGCTTGGGGTGTAAATTAGTTCCTTTTTGACTTTACATACATATACATTGTGCCATTAAATGCATTATGGAGATTTTTTTTGTTTAAAAAATACAGTACAACTTATGCTTTCCTCCATTCTATTTTTGCTATAATTGATGTGAAGTTGATAGACAAAGAGACAGCAAAGACGGAGGTAGAGATTAGTGAAGGGTCAATTAAGTGTGCCTACTAACACCACTCCAATCAACAATGGCCTCTAAAATCTAATTTGTTTATTGCCTTAGAGAAGAACTTAAACTTAAATAAATAAACAAACAAACAAACAAACAAATAAATAAAAACACATCAGTGCCATCATCTGAAAATGAGTTTGCTCCTTTATGCTTCAGAGAGGCTGGATTCATCAGCACAATTAATACTATTCAGTGCGACTGATGATAAGATAGACGATGAAGACGCTACTTCCATACTGTTCAACTGCTCCTTATATTGTAGTATAAGTCCCATGGAAAGATGCATTGCGGGGACACTACATATGGTCCAATGAGCCACTAGATTGGGCTGGACTGACAATCATTTTTCCCATGAGACACTAGGGCAAGCACGGCACCGTGCTTCAGGAAGACAGAACGTGGGCGCTCTTATCAGAGCTGTCAGTCATAATTAGGAGCACTTCTCCACCTTCACCCACCCCTCATTTATTTTCCCCTCCTGCTGCATCACATTCTCCTCCAGCAGGTCCTGTTCATCTCCCTGACAATGGAATAATAGAGTGTAAGCAGCAGCATGACAGAGTGTTATTACAGCTAGCTCTCATTTACTAACAGGGCCCACCAAGCATGAGATGAGCCCATGAGACATCTCCAGGCACCAGGCTGTGTATAAACGATATGCTCATGTCAAAAGGCATATATGACCTCAAAGGCAGCGTCTTAATTGGTCAAATAATGGCACGGTCTTGCATAAATGTCTCCTCTGCTTATGCTGCAGGTCCAATGACTGGCATTTTTCCCGACTAGTAATTAACCCCAGTGACCTTGTGTCTGCTAAACTGTGCTTTTGACTGGCTGTCACATCCATTACGTTCAAAATGGCAGTGTAATGTATCCTGCTGCCTGGAGTGAAATACTGTTGTGCACTGACTCACTGAGAGTGAATTAAAAAGGAATTATAAATGAGGACAGGAGTCAGTATGTACAGTTTAATCGCAATGGGCAGCTTCTTTTCCAACAGAATCACCTAGGGCTTTAAGAGATCTTTAACACTACATTAGGCTGAAAGAGGTGGATAACTACAGGATAACAATAATTACATTATTGTACATTACTAATTAAATCACACATGAATGCACCTTATTTTATTGATGGTCAGGTGGCTCTATAGTAGGAGTGATTCAATTCCCAGCCAATGCCCAAATCCCAGCCACTGGATGCAGTGCCGGTCCCAAGCCCGAATTAATGAGAGGGTTGCACCAGGAAGGAATCCAGGGGAAAACCTGCGAGTTGTGTGCGGATCAGACGGTCCACTGTGGTTCCAATGTTCTATGTTCAATGTTCTAATTCTCATATTTTGGTCAGTAGATGTTGAGACTGGCATTCACATCTCAGGTTTGTATTGATGCACTCCTTCTAATAAACCAAATTTCATTTCTGTAGAAACAAGTCATCCACAGGAGCTATGGGGGATACTCCTTATAATGTAAATTTCCATTGTTTATACATGGATAAGTGTGACTTAAAAAAACAAAAACAAACAACCAACCAAATGAACAACCAAAAAAACGTGTAATTTATGGAAGGAGTCTTCAATGTCAGTGTAATACCATGGACAGGGTCTTCTGGGTTTATCCAACCATGAACAGGACGTCCCAAGCCTTACGTGCAACAGTACAATAAATAGTATAACATATTATCCATTAATGAAAAAGAAATTTTAATTCCTGAGCTGTAAGAGGACTAAAGCATTTTGGGATATTGTGAAATAATCTACTTTGGGAAGCTAATGGAAACACTTCCCTCCCAACATATCATTGAATCTTCTACTATGCATTCATTTTCTCAGCCAGTGCTGCAGCTCTCAGCTCCATATGCATATTGTTTGGGTTCAGTCCCCTGGGCTGGTTTTCCTTGTTCCAGTCTAAAGGTTCCTGCATTTCTAAGCCTTGTTTCTCGTTCCCTAACTCATGTTCATGTTTGTGGTTTTCTGATTTATGCCTGTGGACCTGATTTACGGGCCATGAATGATGACACCCACCTGTTTTTTTACCTTTGCTATGAAGTCTAATAATTACTCCTGATTTACCCCAATGAATAAAGAGCACTTGTACCCTGCCCCTCTAATGTGCAACTTACAGTACACTGGTTTATTTCTTAATACTACAGAACTGGGCGAAAGTCTTGAGACACACCTCATTTCTTTATATTAAATTAAATGATGTAGATTGCATTAAAGAAATGAGAACAAATGTTTTACTGTGTTTAAGGGAAAAATCACATTTTAATGATATATTAATTTTGCCACACAGACTGTAAAAGCCTTCAAACTTGCCTGTTGGTTTGTGCAAAGACAAGGCCAAGGATGGAATAGAAACAAAGAGTTGCCGCTGAATGATAAGGTGAAGACATCTGGTCTGGGTCAGATAAAGAGAATCAGCTTCTTGAGTGTGGGAACATCGTGTATCGGGCATACATGTAGATTATGATAGCAGGAAAGTTTGTGTATAAAATGGAACGGCTAAGAGAAAGAAATCACCTTTTCTCACATCTTTAAGTTAGATGTTTTTTTAGACTGAAAATGAGAGCCAAGGAGTCTTTCAGGAAACCTGGAAAACTATTTGAAACAACCTGGAAATAAACAAGACTATGTTAAAAACAAACAAACAAACAAACAAAAACAAAAAAAAAAACAAGAAGGTTTGGCTCTTTCGAAGCAAAAAAAGCTAAACTAAGGTTTGGCCTCAAAACTTTTGTACATTATTGTAGAGTGATACACAGTGATTTCCGTATATTTTAATTGTTTTAACTGTTTTATAAGTAACCGTAACCTATTTTTGCACGTGAAGAAAGGACAAAAAAATTATCTGAGTTTTTGTCGAGAAAGTTGATCACTCTTCTAGGACCTGTCCCTCTTTAGTCACTGTCTGTCTCTGTCACTGAGTTTTGACACTTAATTTTGATCACTGTTTCTTTTTCCCGAGGGGAATTTCTATCCTTGGCATATACGGGTATGATTTTTGACAGTGTCACTCTTAATAAGTTTTTCTTTTGCTCTCGGTGCCTACACTTCTGGCACCCACTGACTTTCACTGTCTGCTGGATGCCTTACGTAAGAGCTGTAAATTCTGTGTCTTAAACTTATTACTTAAAAATATGGAATCATTGTTGTATCAAGTATCATTAGTTTGATGAGAAAGTATTTGACATTTAAGGCAATTTGCATGCAAACCAACTCAGCATACCACAAAACTGACTTGTTAAAGATGAATATATATTTTAAAAAATATCATTCTAAAAATATTCCTGATATACAGTACAGAATATGCTTTTAATATTTTTTTCTTTTCTTTTCGTTTTTTTTTTTTATATTTTCAAATTTTATGAAACTAATACAACATATTAAGTGATGCCAGGCACATAAAGCAAGTGTGACTAAGAGAAAAAAAAATAAAGTCTTGGAGGGAAACAACAAAGCGAGAGTACAGAGGGTGAAGCAGATGAAGCTTGACAGTGAAGGTGAGAGGAAAAGGCAGAGCTGGAGGAAAAAAAGCTTTGTACAATGTCCTCTCATAAAGGTCTATAGTTGTCATCGTCTATTACTGTAACATCTTCTGAGATTTTGACTGCTAAATCTTTTGCAATGGTGAAACCCATTATTCTGTATGTTTTGCATTCACTCTTAGAGCTTTAATTATCAAGCAGTATGAGGGAGCAATTTATTGTCACTGGATTAATGAAGTAATGATAAGTTTCACTTTCAGAGGCAGAGATTCTACTGCGCTTATCCTTGCCATAAAGGTCTGAGAGTTTCAGAGGCTTTAGATGCCAAGGGGTTTTAGCCATCAAAGATATATAAAAAAAAGTTTTTTGGCACACTTTTCCAGAGTACAGATGTCTGATCCTCATGCAACTGCACAGGTGCCAACGTGTTAAGAAAATATGATGGACACATGAAACACTTTTTTTCTCCCAGGAGAAAAAAGTGAATCAAATCAGAGAAAGGGTGGGATCTTTTAATACACAAGGAGAGAAAAGCTTTTTCTCATTGTGACAAGCCGCTACACCACTTTATTTTTGATTGTGGTGAAAGCTCAGATCTGACGGTTATTGTGTTTTTGAGAAAGATTTGAGTTAAACCATTTGACTGGTGTGTGTCAGAATTCATGTGTGAATTTTATTTGCATATCTCTACATTTATAATATATTTTCTCTACATTCATAACCAAATCTACTTACTGTAGCAGAAAACAAAAATACTGGCTTGTCTTAAGGGAGTACTTATGAATAATCTATAGGGTAGAAATTCATTATTATAACATCATCCTGTTGCACAGAAAGTCACTCACTTTATTTTAAACCCGAGCCTCACCAGCATCTCTTCACACAGATTTCTGTCCATAACCTATACATAATAATAATAATAATAATAATAATAATAATAATAATAATAATAATAATAATAATAATCATTATAATAATAAATCCAATAACACAGTATCTCCATCAGTCAACTGGCAACATATGTCTGTTTTTGTATATGATCTATTGTATAATATCTTATTCTTTTTGATAGAAAGCTTTTATATATGTCCTACAGCATTGCTATATTTAAACCATATCATACTCCTAATAATGTGCTTATACTGAATATATGCATAGCTGGGATTCAGCCGCAGGGCAAGTGCCGTAGCTAATCACAGCAATGCGAATATTCAATATAACCACATGATTGCAAGTGGGAATTCGCTTGTAGCCTTTAAAGCTCAGAGCATTTTATCCATTATTTATTTTTGTGTGTGTTTTTTTTTTAAATAAACATATATAGGGCTCAGTATACTGTAGATTGTGCAGTATAGAGTAACATGATTAACTAAATTTTAACTTAAACTGTATTTTATTTTAACCAACTATACAAACATGACTGAGCAAAATGTTTCATTTTAAACATGTCACATAGGCAAAGAAATAGCACAGATACACACAATGTGTTAAATAAGAGATGTTTTTATTATTGTTTTTGGTTTTGAAAATTCTAAACTTTTTGCAAAGTCATTCCTATATTCCAGTAGTGGTAAAATTTACACATTATAAAATAATTTATAACATTTGTTCTACCTGACATATGGAAAACCTAAATACAAGTCTGATGCATCCACCGGCACATGAGGCTTCTATACTGTATAAACACTATTCTGTGTTGCCGGCATGTATTTGTGCCGGATTCAGTTTTAAGTGTTTTTATGAAACAGTTCTATAAGAAAAAAATAAAACGTGGCAGTTTTTATATAAATTGACAAAACCTAATATTTAATTTTGCCTCGCTTGCTGAAATATACCCCAAAGATGGCACGCTAATGTTATAACATGCCGGTTAGCTAGCTCACTAAAGCTACTGTATGTTTACATGAACTATATTTTTTTAATCAATGATTGTAATCGTAGTGAATAAACATTCCAAACTAACTGTTTACTGTACATAGATGCTGATAAAATAAGATGTGCGTTTACATGCTCAAAGCATTTGATCAGAATATTACTTTTTTGATATTGGCAAAGTGGTTGTGCCTGCTGTGAAGTGTGCAGCCCTTAAAACTCATTTATTTTACCCATCTTTAAATTTTTTTAATAAACATCCCTAGGGGTCAGGATTGTGCAGTACAAGAAGTAGAACAAGTAGAACAAGAAGAATACTATCCTTTTTTTCAGCACAAGATAGGCAATACAATGAACTATATATAATTTCATTTTAACTAACTATATGAACATGACTGAGCAAAAAATCAAAAGATGTCACATAGGCAAAGAAATAACGCAGATACACGTGATTTTATGTTTATATGTTTTTGGTTGTTTATATGCTCATTTTTTAAGGTTTCACATTTTTGCGTTATCATTCCCATATTCCGGTAGTGGTAAAATTTAGACATTATAAAAGTAATGATAACTTTCAATCTATCTGAGATATGCAAAAACCCAAATACAACGTTTGAAGTCTGAAGTCATTAACACACTTCCATATAAGGTTAGGATTCCTATCTTTTTCAAAAAATCCTATTATGATTGTTTTCATATTTATAAAATGGGGAGCCAGTCAGTGTCCCTTCCTCAGCCAGAGACTCTCAGAGTTGATGAAAGCTAAGACAGGTGGAAGGGGAGAAAGTTGTTCTTACAGAGTTTACTGATCAGGAACGGAAGCTAAATTTCCCTCCTAGGAACTTGTGACCTAATGTAACCCCTCATATAGGGCAAACATGTGCAGAAAGAATATGTTTATTCAGACAAGAGAGAAATGTTCAGATCAAGTGTCCACATGGCTAATATTTACCGACTGGATGGATTAGCAAAGGCTTACACACCACCCCTCTGAATTTATTCAGATTAGATCAAACTGTTTCGATTTACAGAAGGTGGTTACACGATTTATTTTTATTGTGATTGGGCTACTATTCTGATTATTAGTAGAATATTAGGGTCCATATAAAGCACCTATGATTTGTCCATTCCTGTTAAAGGTGCCATCTGTAAAATTGGTGTATCATCTTTCTTTTCATAATCAAATAATAAGCGTTCATATTTTAAGGCTAAAATTACATTCCTGGAAAGTATCACGTGCCATGTCTGCCGCTGAAACAATTAAATTAGTGGACTAGAATTAACTGTTGTATAAAAAAACTTATGCAGTGCTTTTGAATGTATGATGAATGCACTAAGTAGATATCTTGGAATAATAATAAAAAAAAGTTACTGCTTATTTTATTTGAACCACAACTACTGTATAATAAAACAGAGTAATAGCACAAGATCATCATGAAAAAGAGAAATATGACTAATAATGTTTTATTGGTTAGCTAATAATATTAATAATAATCATAATAATATTGTAACAAGGAAAAAAATATTTAATGAGATGTAAATGCACATGATGAGCCAAATACTCCATTTACACTTCCGTAAGTAAACTAATTAAGTTAATATCAAAGCTGGAGATATTCATTACATTATAGACCCAGTTCTGTTTATGCAGCACACGCTTTGCATAACGAAGAAACAGCAGGAGAGAGGAGGTTCATTTGATTCATGAGTAGGTTTAATGGAGAAACATTGAAGCATGAGAACATTTGCTAGAATGTGCTATTCCTGAATTCCTTCTACAAGCTGCATGTCACTCAGCCACTACACAATCCACAATGTCTAACGTTAAACATGCAAATTAGATGAAGAAGAGGGAAAAAAGTCGGTCAGAGGATGCAATTAATTAACACATGTTCATTATAAGTGGTGCCCTGCGTTCAAATTTAGCTTGGTCTGAGTAAAAAAAAAATTTGTTTTAAATATTAATTAATCTGCTAATTGTCTGCCTCGCTGTCTTTATAAATCTGTTAAATTATATCAAAAAGCTCTCAGGAAACATAATTAATGTTCTCGGGGCATCAAGAACGTTTTCAGTACATGGCATTGTAATTAGATTTATCAGCTTTGTTTATGCAGCAGGTTTGAATAAAAGTACTTTAAGGCTGTTTAATCCCATAGCCCTCATTCTGCCACACACAACACACACACACACACACACACACACACACACACACACACACACAAACAAAATCAGAGTTCTCTCTGTGATAGATAGTACATAGTAGGTATATAGTATATAGTATATATATATAATAGTACAGTACGGTATGGTATGGTATGGTATGGTATGGTATGGTATAGTATAGTATAGTATGGGATAGTATAGCATAGCATAGTATAGTACGGTATGGTATGGTATAGTATAGTATAGTATAGTATAGTATAGTATAGTACAGTATAGTATGGTATAGTATAGTATAATATAGTATAGAATAGTACAGTATGGTATAGTATAGAGTAGTACAGTATGGTATGGTATAGTATAGTACAGTACAGTATGGTATGGTATAGTATAGTATAATATAGTATAGAATAGTACAGTATAGTATAGTATAATATAGAATAGTACAGTATGGTATAGTATACCATAGTATAGCATAGTATAGTATAGTATAGTATAGCATAGTATAGTACAGTATGGTATAGTATATTATAGAATAGTACAGTATGGTATAGCATAGTATAGTATAGAATAGTACAGTATGGTATAGTATAGCATAGCATAGCATAGTATAGTATAGTATAGCATAGCATAGCATAGCATAGCATAGCATAGCATAGTATAGTAGAGTAGAGTATAGTATATAGATAACATTTTCTATTCTACCAGAATTTTTTTATGTGATTGGTCAGAACCAGACACTGTTCGGGGAGCAGACACAGTTTCCCAATTCAAAAGTAGACTGAAGACGCATCTCTTTAATCTGGCATACATGTAACTCATCCCATAACCTCATACTCCAGTACACCTATCCTGAATGGCAACTACGCTAATTCTCTCCATCTGTTCTGTATTTTTCTACCCACCTCAAGGCATCTGAAGATTTTGCCAGCTTCAGTAGACAAAGGCCAACCCTGCGAGGTTTCTGAGGCATCCAGAGAAGGACCAGCTCCAGCTGGATTCTGCTTTATGATGGTTGGAGCTACACATCCTGCTCCTGTGCTTCCAGTGACCCAGACCCCATCTGCCTTCTGCACCTACTGACTCGTCCCTATGCTGAACTGGACTTCATGTTAATTTAAATAACTTCTGTTATATTGGACTTTCACCTGCACAACACACATGATGTTATTTCTATGTGTTACTGTATCACCCAAATGAGGATGGGTTCCCTGTTGAGTCTGGTTCCTCTCACGGTTTCTTCCTATTGCCATCTCAGGGAGTTTTTCCTTGCCACCGTCGCCGTCACCCTTGGCTTGCTCATCAGAGACATTTCATTCATCATTCATTCATCTTCATATTATCTAGACACATTTTTCTCACACATACACACTTCCAAATATTTTCTTTTCAAAAAAATTCTTTCATTTTTGTGAAGCTGCTTTGGGACAATGGCCATTGTTAAAAGCGCTTTATAAATAAAATTGAATAGAATTGAATTGAATTTACACCCACACACACACACACACACACACACACACACACACACACACACACACACACACAATCAGACACAAAAAAGACCACAATCTCACTCACTTATTCACACATTTAAACTTTTCCTGTACAGTGTTGTGGAGGGGACTGGAGCCTATCCCAGGGTACTTGGGGCACTAAGCTGGGTACATCCTGGATGTGGTGCCAATGCATTGAAGAGCACACAATCACATACTATGGGCAATTTGTTAACACCAATTTGTTAGCATCCTACGTGTTTTGCATAGTGGAAGGAAACCTGAGTTCCTGAAGGAAACCCACCAAACAGAGGAAATTAAGATTTTATGTAAAACTTTTCTGTAAGGAGATGTTTATTTAACTTAAAGGTTAAGTTTTTGGGGATTGTTCAGGACCATAGGCTTTGTTCTTTTTGTGTGTAATTGTCAAATTAACTAAAAAAAAAAAAAACAGGGTAAAAAGAAAGTGGTGAGTGCATTGATGTTGATAGCTGTTGTAATATAGGTATCCAGCTTGGATAGTCTTCATAAAAGTGCTTTAGAGCAGTGTTGAGGATTCTGATTCAGAAACATAAGGTATTTATCGACCGATTTTGGCTGACATTTGCAAAAAGATTTGGTACATTTCACCCTCTGCATCCTATGAGCCATAGCGCAAAACTAACCTGTGTGTGTTAAAACCTGACTTAATATTACACAATGCATGTACAACATATTGTTCATTAATAAATGAAAAGGAAAAAAAAGTTTCGGGTTGTGTTTAATGGTTGACAAGTGCTTTGGAATAAGACAAATAAAACACGTCATTATTGTTCCAGGATTGCTGATGCAAACGTGAAATTCTTTAGCAGTTGCTATAATCCTACTGTGCAGGTATGCGAGTGAGGAAACAAAGAGAGATTCCAGACTGTTCTCTTCTATGGCACACGAGGGCAGTGCAGTCTATGCATTATTTAAAAGATCTCATTAACCTGCACTGAATACGACAAAAATTAGGAGTCCTGCTGAAATACAAAGCATTCAAACACACCCTCTGGCTTTTTTCTTTCTTTTTTCTCATTCTCCTTCCATCACACACCCAAAACACAAACATAGAAGAGAATACATGAACTAAGACGATAAGATAAGGAATACAGACCGCTTCAAAGGCTTCATTATCTGCAATTTAGAAATGATTGCTCGAGATGATTGGATTTTTTTTTTTTTTTTTTTTTTTTTATAAATTACCTTTATACCTCAAGAGGCACTGGAGTAGGAGAAAAGCTTCACTTATCTCTTTTAAAGCACATTTACGATTCAACCTCTTGTAGGATGCCAATGAAATGTGGCTAATCGTGTCTGAAACACAACTCGGCCACGTGTGAAATAAGGCTTTCTCTCCCAGATGGCACTTCTACATCGATCTGTGAGAGATCTGTTAGTTCTATCCATCTACTTATTTATTGCCTCGTATCTAGCTCATAAATGATTTAAATCACTATTATGCAGCAAAACCAAATTCTTTCAATAAATAGGAAATATGTACTGTACTGTATATACAAAGCAAATCCATCAAGTCATATTATTTACTTCATGCAAATCAGATATCTGATAACATAATGAAGTATCACATTCTTGCTCTGTTGATCAACATTAAAATAGATTTCAAAAAGACATTATGTTTCCATTTGTTGTTGTTTTTTATATACAGTAGTGATCTCCCTCTGGTGTTAAGCAACAGATAAAAGAGTAACCAGTATGGTGTTGGACATGCAAATGTGTAGCAATTTGCATGACTTAGATTTACAAAGGTTAAGGTAAGGATTTGGGACCGTGTTAGCAGTTGTAACTTTTTATTTTGTAAGACTTCAAATGATACTGAAGCCAAACAAGATACACTGGCCAACCGTTTCTCGACACCTGACCATCACACCCTGATCTCAGCCTTCCCCAAACTGTCACGCCTAAGCACTTAGATGTAGCTGCAGGATAAAGATTTCTGTGCACCTGTGCATCGGGCCTTCTCATCTGACCTCAGTTCTTGACCTTGCTCTTGCTTTTGTGGCTAAATGATCGTAGATTTTCCCAGCCCTATAACAACATTATTCCTGCCCAGAAGAAGCAGCAAGTTAATGGTAGTCGCTTTTTATATGGGGAGCTCAACAAGCATGGGTCTGAATGTGTGCACATACTTTTAATAATAATTTGACCATCCTAAAATGAGGGTAAAAATAATACTGAGCCAGTGTCATCAATATTTTGTTTATGCACATTAACTAATGGCACAAATGTTTTAGTGAGATTTAAATGTGACTAGAAAGACACTACACTTGAACCTAATTTTATATGAATGCTATAATTTTTAAAGTGCATTGTTCTGAAATATAACTAAAGCACAGAATATATTTTACTTTACATTGCTTCATGCACGTCATAAACATTGGTGCCATATGTGCTGTACTGTATTTCATCTTTGTTATTAACATACAATAATGTCTTTTGACTATTCTTGCCTAAAGTAAATGTCCTGTAAGGATTATATGAAAGTGGCGGGATGATTTAATAACAATTTTCTGAGTATGGAAAATGCATTTGGCGGCACAGTGGCTTGGTGGTTAGCACGGTTGCCTTGGACTTCCAGGGTATGGGTTCAATTTCCAGCCAGGTGCGATTCCTCTGTGTTTGCTTGGTGGGTTTCCTTCAGGTGCTCTGGTTTTCTCCCACAGTCCAAAGACATGAAGAGTGAAGGAATAAAAAAATACATTTACTGTGTATCTTTAGTGGTTCATGCATCCTTTTTATGTTCATGTGACCAGTTACACCATATGTTAATATCAAGGCACCATGTAATATAAGATTTTCAATTACAATTTCCCTTAAAGTAACTATGTAAACTACGGCAGACATACATGTCTTTTATCTTGATAGCCTTCTCCCCATTATGTCTGTACTGCATGTACCATCTGTTTTTTTCTTCACCATCTGCTTGTTCTGTCCTCATACAGGATCTGTCCAATTAGGCTTTTAATCTGGAGCATCACTAAACTGGTTGTGTTTCATCTAACTAGCTCTCACATCAAAAAGCATAAATTCTTATCAAAGTTGTAGACATTTATTCCTAATTAGAAAAACTTATTATTTGGAGGCCAGGGTATGAGCATGATAAAGTTGAACACTCCTAAGCTGATAATACTCAAGCCCATCCTCATCTTTCCTTCTTTAACCATGCATGTGTCTGATGATCATCTGAAACTGAATCCCAGAGAGACAAAGCTGCTGTATATCTTTCAGAGATCCTTTCTCATGTCAACCTCTTGTGATCTCTCTGGAGCTTGTACTGTACAGTACCTTATGCAGCAGCACTTTAGTCCATTTATTCGTTCAGATCTTTTACCTCTGCACCTGTACAGATCGTCTTTAACTTTTAAGAAAATTTCATCGTTTACTTTGTTTGTCATTTTGTAGATTGATAGTTCGCCAAATTGATTTACAAGAGCAACTTTGTCATATAGCTGCAGGGCATTGTCTGGAACTTTGGGTACATTATTTGCACAGACATCTTTACTTACTTCTATCCTGGATTTCTCTTTATTATGATATTGAATGTTGCTGGAAGGCAGAGAGTGAGAACAGGATCGTTACTTATGTGTGAGATTGTTAAAGTTGTTTTAGAACTAGCCAAAATAAGCGTCCTATTGTGATGGTTGAATGGCACACGGTTGCAAACTTCTCATCTGAGGAAAAAAACAAACGTCAAACACAATACAAAAGTGTTTCTGGCTAAATATACAAGAAAGTTTTGACTTTAACTGTTAGTTGCTGTACATGTAGATCCTGATCTAATTGCACTGACATGAGAATATGTTGTTGCTTTAAACTACAAAACACCTCTGTAAGACACTCTTTAGAAGGACATCAGTCACATGTTGTTATATGTAAATGTAAATGTAAATGAAGCTTTGGTAAAATGCTAATACAGTCAACAAAATGGAAATACCAGGGCATGACATTCAGAATTCTCCATATTTACTTACCTGAGCAAACAAAACAGTGGTAGCATAGGCAGAAATGATTAAGAAGAATTGCAGAACGAGTCAGGTCCTAAGCTCTCCAAAGGTGTGAATGTAATGCAGTGATGCGGGCTTTGAACTGAGCCAGGGTGCTGTTACTTTCTCTTTGAAGCTTGTTTGAGATTCCGCTTACATTCTGCCTGAAAGTCAAACTCTGAGCACTTTCAAAAGATGAAAAAAAGCAAAGTTTTACTCGACGGTGATTAAATACCACAGCTACAGAGCCCCACAAGAGTCCCATCACTATATACTTATGAAGGTAAAAGTAAACAACTAGAAAATATTATTTTTTAAGTACAGTACTGTGCAAAAGGCTGAAGTCGTACCTCATAAATTAAATGATGCCACCAATCATAAACCTTAAGCCACCAATCAGAAATTAAATTATGTAGATTAGATTAAAGAAATGGGAACAAGTATTTACTGGGACAAGCTGTAATGTGCATAAAGATACATTTTTTAAAAATGACTTAAGAATCACCGGAATATTAATCACTGGCCTGATCATCTGTGATCATCTGCATTCCACCTGTTTCTCACTGGTTCATGCTTTAAATTAAATGTGTGTTTTTATGCTTGAATGATTTATAGGTCATTGTGTGGCTTTAGAAACAAAAAAACATTTCTTTAAATATGTTCAGGTACAGGGACTGGACTGAAAATAAGTCCCTGGATTTTGGGACAAAAAAGTCTTTTGAAAGACTTAAGTCCTATGTCTCAAGACTACAATGTAAATACAAGAAAGTCTGGCCCTTTGGAAGCAAAGTTTTACAAAAATAAGAGGTGGCTCAATACTTTTGCACAGTACTGTATATTTCTGAAGGACATATAGGAGGTGCATCTGGGCCAATTTCAATGTGTAGATTGGATAGTCCACGCTGGCAGATCGTCCTTACTTGGAGCAGCCGAAAGAACAACAGCGATATTCTGATAGATATATACGTATCAAATATAAATCCCCAGTAAGTACTGAAGAAAGACTGACACATCTAAAGTCATATTAATATATAAATCAAGTGAAACAGATTAATGAATGCAATGTACAGTATTAAAGTAAGTAAAGCGTATACTTTCAGCGTTAATTCACCAGATTTAAGCATAAATCCCATTTATTGTTTACACACTCTCGCCATTTTCACAGTTTATTTATCAAGTTTTATTTTGTCCAGTAACTGGACAAAATAACAATCATAAATATTAGAATTAATTTGAATACTTGGATGATAAAACTTTGCAGTCAATACCTGCCTGAATTCTGGAATCAAAGAACAATCCAAGAAGTTAAGATGTTTAGCCACCTTCAGTTGCTGCCCTTAAGAAGCTCTTGGGCTGCTTTTTATTGTACGTTTTGGGTTATTATTCATTTAGCTATATGAAAATCACTGTGCTATCAGTTCAGCTAGCTCTGAGCAAAATGTATAGATCCAAACATTTCAGAACTCCTCCTACTACTTCTACCAGCAGTCACATCACTGAGAGACACCAGTCACCGAGTTTTATTGGGAGACGTACATGCCCTTGTTCAATGTAACTCTTGTTCAAGCATTTAAAAAAATATTCTCTAGCAAACTATAGGGTGGACCTCCCTGTTCTAGAGTGTCACCAGTGACAAAACCAGTGTATTTAAAATGATGAATGTGTCTCTTGATTGTAGGCTTTGACAATGATCCTCCTCCGAAGTGTTATTGACTTGTCTAGATGTTGTGAAATGCTTTTGCTTCACCAAGGATAGAATTATGTGCTCAACTGCTTTTGTGTCTTTCAGGCCTTTTGGTGTTGTTAAGCTCTCCAATGCAAATCAAATTGTTGATTTGGCCACTCCTAAAGTTTCTGCTATCTCTCTGATAGGCCAGGGTTCTTTTTTCCAGCCTAATGATGCTGTTTTTCATTTGCACTGGCATCTCTTTGCACAACATATTGAGAATTCTCATAAACAGCAACCAAATGCAAATTAAACATGTTTAATCAATGCCAGACATTTTATCATCTTTACTTATCAAGCTACTGGGCAAAAAGGCCACAAATGCCCATCAAACTGCTTATAAGTCATTTGTCATGGACAATATTGTTGTTCAAACCCTTGAATAAAAAAATATACTTTTATCACATCTTGATTGCTTCATTTGACCCATTTTGGTGGTGCAGAGCCAAAAATTTTAAAACTGTGTTACTGCTTAACTTTTTTGTCATGACCCTGTGAATGCTGAATATCTAAGAATATACAGTATAGTGTGCAATCACATCTACAACCTATCTTTGTGTTACTGTCTCTATTTCTGCAGGGTATCAAAAATTCTTTTCAGGATCAATAAATTTGTCTGTCTGTCTGTCTGTCTATAATAAGTATGTTTTTAGCATTGAAAATTTCAAGATTTTTTTTTTTTTTTTTGAGGGACTTACAGTACAAACATCAACCACATGGGGGCTACATTTATTCACTGTCACTTCTGAGAGCAGCTGTGATTTATTTGAGCTTTTTAAATAAATTATTGTTATTCATTAATTGCACATGAACTTGGTATTAATTTGCATTAATTGCACATAAACAAAGTTTAATTTGTTTATATAGTTATTGTGCATTTTCCATATGTTTTGTAATTATCTGTAAATGATAAAACTTTGTCACAATATTCTGAAACAATGTTTGTTACGTTTCTCTTGACTACTATAATCCGTGCATTTGTTATGTCAGTCACATAACAAAATGTAGTTTTTACACTTTAAAAAAGGTAATCATGTCTATTTCAGTTATTTTAAATGATGTACACATTTTCTTAAATATACTAATCAAACTAATAAAAATATTTAATGAACACATTTGTACAGACATGGTGTTTTATTCCGTTTTTTTTTTATACAATAATAAAGTAAGTGCTATTTTCCAGAAGGCACATGGTTAATCCCCTCACCCATCTATGATAACAAAGACAGCACTTCTACCTGCTAGTCATTAACATATGAAAGGCCTTTACACCTCATAGCCATCACTCTTTACTGCAAGGTGTGAGGATTCCTAGGAAATTTTCACAGATTCCCATATACAGTACATCTGGTTATTTTGAGAAATTAACTTTTGCAAGCTACCTTTCCTAGCCTTCTTCCTTATACATCTGGCAAAGTTTAGCTGTTATTTTCCATACCCATGTTTGTCCAGGATACAGCTCTTTTCAAGCAGTGTCAGCTGTGTACATGGAGTTAGCATGTTCTCCATGTGCTTGGTGGTCTTCCTCCTGGTACTCCGGTTTTCTCCCAGAGTTCAAAGACATGCAGGTTAGGTTAATTGGCGTCCCAAATTGCCCCAACAGGTGTTTATGTGAGTGTGTGTGCACTGTGATGTCCAGGCTCCTGGGTTAGGCTCAAGGCTTCCCTGTATACAGGATAAATCAGTATAGACAGAGTGAGAGTGAGTGAGAAGATTATCCAGGATTATTATGTAGGAAATGCTTTTATTTCTTTATATAATTTGATTTCTTTGTTTGTAAAGAATATTATAAGCCCGAGGGAGTTGGAACACTGAAATGAACCCCTCGCGTTACAACTTTATGTACTTTATACTTTGTAAAGTAGGTTTAAATCAGGTGAAAGAACAAAAAAAAAAAGTTAAACACAGGCCCTTTTATGTGAAAAAAAAAAATCAAAGCAGCAACTAGTTTGTGGCACGACAGGTGAAACAGACTCTTCATGCATACATTAGTAAATAGGATGCCCATGTTAAAGTGAGTGTGCAGTAACCAGAGAGGAGAGGAGGAGTTGGTTTTGAGCACCACGACCTGGGTGGCGTTCACAGTCACCAACGATGCCGGTTTAAATACGGACACGTGCACAAGCTCAAACTTTGGCACTTTGGAAGTTCATTCGTCATCATCTTAGTGCGCAGTGAGTGGCAAGTCCAAATACTACTACTACTACTACTACTAATAATAATAATAAAAAGATCCAGAACGACACTCAGTGTAACAGCTCTCTTCCAAATCTGGACGTTTCATCATTTCCACGCGAGCAGAGAACCCGATCCCGGCTCTGGCGTTATTACCGTCCACATGGCCGATCACCTGGGGCCGGAGTGCCAGCTGCAGGAGCGCGCCGAGCTCCACGGACCCGCGGAGGGAGCGGACGCGCAGCGACCGCACAGAGCCGCCGTGCGCAGCCCCAAGTGCGCGCGCTGCCGCAACCACGGCGTCGTGTCGCGCCTCAAGGGCCACAAGCGCGCGTGCCGCTGGCGGGAGTGCCAGTGCGCGAGCTGCGTCCTGGTGCTGGAGCGGCAGCGCGTGATGGCGGCGCAGGTCGCGCTCCGCAGACAGCAGGCCGGAGAGGTGCGTGGAATGTGTGTGTGTGTTTGTATGTGTGTGCACTCAGAACGTATGTACAAGAGTAAAAATATTTTGTTGTAAAAGCTAATTTTAAAATGTATACATGTTAAATAAACATATAAATGTAATATAATAAAAAATATAAGCATATACATTTAAATTTACATTTTGCTCATGTTTTTTATAATTATTGGCGTTACTACAGTATGTAACTCAAAACAACAATTCAAAACAACAACATTGTAACACTTTTCTGCATTACTGTATATAATCTACAAACATTATGCTCACATGGTATTGCCTATACTTTTATTTGACAAACTATATGCTATATATATCTAAGGGTAACTATGACTACATTGATGGCATTACTATAACCCATAACCTCAGTATTACTGTAGTCTACATAGTTCTTTCTGACTTTGAGTGAATCATTTAACAGGTTGCTAAAGTTCTGGCACCTAGTTGGTGCTTTTGCTTATGCTTCTGTTCTTGCACCTACAGTAGGTGGTGGAATGAACTTCCTCTAGATGTCTGTACAGCCGAGTCACTGGCAATGTTTAAGTGACGACTAAAGCCCTATCTGTTTCTTAAATATTTGGGTTAATTAATCCCACTAAAAAAACAAACAAAACACTTAACTTTAAATCAGTCTTTGACTTATCGTTCTTAGTTAGTAGCGCAGTAACCCAGAGTAATAATCAATCGAATGAAAGGAAACTTCTAAGCACCTAAATGTAAATGTAAAGTCACAAATATTTGTGCAGAAAAATTATATATATATATATATATATATATATATATATATATATATATATATATATCTCATCAGTCTAACATTAGTGTTTATTATCCATTAACAGTATGCTTGCAATATAGCCTATACCTTTTTTCACACTTTTAAAACTAAAAGGTATGGGGTATTAGTGTAGTGCTACAAAAATGTAAATCTAGTTAAATTCTTATTAAAATTTTTTATCATATTTCTTCTATTGATATCTATTACTTATAAGTTTTAATTCTCTTTTTAAGGTCACTGGCGGTCGTGTAAGCATTTCACTACATTTCGTACTGTGTATGACTGTGTATGTGACAAATAAAATTTGAATTTGAATTTGATAACCTCAGTATTACTGTAGCCTACTTGGTTCTTTGTGACATTCAGTGCATCATGTAACAGATTGCTAATGTCACAGATATTCATGCTTTTAATTTTTATTTACGTTACTAATCGCTACTCAGATTCATTTAAAACAACAACAACATTGTAACACTTAGCTGCATTAGTGTGCACCATTGATAATATGCTTGCATATTATTTTCTATATCTTATTTTACACGTTTAGTACTATATACATAAACTATACACTTGGCTATGGCTACAATTATGGCAAAACTATAACCCATATCCATTGTATTAGCCTACATGGTTCTTTTGTAATTCAGTGAATCATCTAACAGGTTGCTGTCACAAATATTCATGCAGAGCTGCTCATTTTATTAACAGAGTAACAAAACGCAAAGAAGTGCTCCTTTCCTGAGACGCCAAACCTACCAGCGCTACAGCAAACCACCTAGCCTCCTGGCCAAGAGTTTACTAGAGGGTAAGCCTTAATTAACACGTATCTTATTAACCCATCCACAGGGAGAAATTGGATTAGCTCAGGCAAAAGTACAGATCCCTCTGGCAGGAAGAGTATCTATTTGTGATTATTGAAAGTAATTAAAATTATGTAAATGAAGGTCAGGTAGGCTAATTACCAAATGGAATAGAATATAAAATGGAACATAAAAACTTATATAAAACTTTATAAATTATATTAAATGTATTGCTATACATTATATATTTATATATGATAATGATATGATAATATTATTAACATTATATTAATAGAATATACATCATACATACTTTCCTGAAGTGTGTACACATTATTTGCCTAACACTGACTTATCTCTCTCTCTCTCTCTCTCTCTCTCTCTTTATGTATATACTGGGAAGGAAATATTTCTTTTAGGCTACTGTTACCCCTATATAACCATAACCTGAGAAAAAGCACTATTAATACAGAAAGAAGGAAAGACATATGAAAGCCATAGGAAAAATAATGAAAAATAACTAATTTATGCTGATGTCAAATCAAAAGAAATAGTTTGGGCCAATAGTTATGCCTTAATATACTGAACAAGATGTTGTGCTTTTTGTTTATACATAGGATGTAAATCACCAGCGTCAGAAGACTGGCAGACGAGACTTCACTATCCTCCACTTAGTGTTAAGATGAGGAAAAGGAGAGCTTTTGCTGATAAAGAGCTGGAGAGTGTGATGCTGGAGCGGGAGCTCAGACAGAGAGAAATGGAAGAGCTGCATAGAATTGTCCTCCTTCAGGCTACCGTGTCTCCAAGTCCCGCACCTTGCTTCTGTCCGCTGTCTGACACGGGCATGCCCGGCTATGTGCCCGTGTATCAATCCAGTCCACTGGTGTTTGACTGTGATCAATGCCACACACAGGAGTTCAAAACCAGGCCTGTAGAGCACTGTCCGCGGGACATCCTCACAACACAGAATTTTTCTCCGTCCTTAAAATCGTGGGACACCTGCACTGGGACAGAGACATGTCTGGAACCTGCTGCTCTGCCCTCGTTTCAAGGCTCACACTATTATTGTTGCAAAAACAGAGGAAATTCAGAGGTGGAAAGGGTCCCCGCTGACTCGTCTCACAGCACGCCTCCACAGAGTGCCGCTGCTGACAGACTGGATGTCACGTCAAAGCGAGACAGCACTCCTTTTCTGACCGAGACGAAGACTCTGTCACAGACTGAGCAGCCAGAGAAACACTGCAGGGCATCAGGGCTTGAATCATTCACACACAAGCACTGGGACACTAAACCCAAGAACGAGAGGCCCTTACCTTTTTCTGTCGAGGCTTTGCTGATGAGATGATAGGAAGTATTCTCTGTAGAATTGGTTTTAGAGATTTAGTGATTTATTTTTCTAGATTTTTTTTTTTTTTGATAGAGGAACCCATGCTACAGGTGTTACTCTGAAGCTGAATAATTAGGTTTAAATATGTCTTAATAATGTGCCTTGGGTTGTAATTTGTTTGCTAGTTCATTCTAAGTATATTTTTAATTTATTTTGTTGTTAGTCACATATTCATTTATACAAGCTTTATATTTCCCTGATTATTCTGTATAGTAACCATATGTTTGTACTGGCTTATAAAGATACATAAATGTACTATATATATATATATATATATAACTTAAAATCATACCATATATATGGTATGATTTTAAGTTAATACACGGAGGGAAGTTACCATTAAGGCACATGTGCATATGTTTTAATGGTGTGTGATTAAAACTAAAAAAAAAAAAAAAAAAATCCCTGGAATTTTACAGACATGACAAATAAAATGAAAGAAAGCACTGAGATATCACTGTTGAAAGTACATTAAATATAGCAATTTTGATATTAATAAAATATGATGGTACAGTATGTGTACTTTATATACAGTCCGTATAAGGATTTGTGTTTCTTTAACAATATGAAGCTGTGAATTTTCTTGCAGTCAACAGCTACTGAAACTGAAAGGAATAAAGAGAGAGAAACTGTAATTAACTCTGATGCAACTACTACATATGGTACAAATGGAACTATAAAGAGATTAAACATTTTTTAATGTTTAATTATTAAACATTCTTTAATTAATTCTTTAATTAATATAAATTCTTTTTAATACTTTTAAATTCTTTTTAAGGGCCTCACCATGTTTTTGTGCATTTTCAAAAACAGGGCACACAAAAGTTTTATGTTAATTAATTAATTAACAATAATAAAAAAAATATATAAAGAGTGAGTCAAAAAAACAACTTGTATAAATATTTTAATAATAGATTAATTGCTATACATCATATATGATTTATATTATGACAACAATATGATAATATTATTCATATTATATTCATATAATATATTTCATACTATTTTTATTTTCCTGAAGTGTGTATAAATGGTATTGTTTAAATAATAATAATAATAATAATAATAATAATAATAATTTAAAAAGTTGGAATAAACACAAAAACTAAAGAAAATTTGACCAGTCAGATATATGAATTTAATGGAACTCAGGTACAGTATAATAACAATTATTTCTTTAAAAGTGATGATTTGGCAAAAAAAAAAAAAAAAGAATCACTTCACACACTAAATATATACAAAATTCTTTAATATACTGTATACCTTCCTCTCACACAGGTTTTGTATACAATCATGATTACTTTTCCCTCTTGCTATATAAGGGTGACTTCAGCTCAGTATACCTGCACATCTGATAAAGTTGCCTTAGCAACATTTTTCTTTATTCTCACACGATCATGATTTTATTCTGGAGCCTCGGCCGGCTTGTTTAGCCTGCAGCTGATCTGTATCCCACCTCTTTTTTTTCTCTTCCTTTCTTTTTCTCCCCTTCATTACAATTTCTCTCATAGGGGAGCAAGATAGTTTTGACATCTCTGGACCGTGTGGCGTCAACACCAGTGATAGCGGCGTGCCCTCTTTCTTTGTCTGTCTCTATCTCAGCACATCTCAGAACGTAGATAGGGGCGCACATAAGGACGCTTTCAGAGGAACCATAATCATCATTCCCATGCCAGGGGGAAAAAAAAACCTTAGGTAGAAATGTGGCTTGTATAGAATTAATATTATGCTCGATATAATGAGACAGAAGAGATGTTATAAAAGATGTGCCATAAAGCTCTATAGATGTATTTTATTAAATTATATATTTATATGTTATCGATTTATATAATACATTTTATATTTATAAATTAATAAATGATAAATGTATATAAATTAGTGTTTTAGTCCTAAACAAATCATTGGTATGACCTACACTACCATTCAAAAGTTTGGGGTCACTTGCAAATTTCTTTGTTTTTGTTTAGTGATTTATTTTCTACATTCTACAACAATACTGGGGATTTCAAAACTATAAAATAACACATATGGAATTAAGCAATTACGTAACAACATCAAAAACAACAGTTAGTTGTTATTTTAAGACACAGAGGTCAGCCTTTCTGTAATAGTTCTTGCAAGAACAGTATTATCAAGTGCATTTGCAAAATCCATCAAGCACCATAATGAAACTGGCTCTCATGAAGGCCATCCCAGGAGGGCGAGACCAAAACCTACCTCTGCCGCAGACGAGAAGTTCATTTAGAGTTATCAGCCTGAAAAATGACCAATTAACAGCACCTCAGATTAGAGGCGTTATGAAGTCTTTACAGAGCAGAAGTAGCAGACACATCTCACCATTAACTGTTCAAAAGAGATTAATGCATTTTTTGGACGCCTTCAGCATTTCTTTACAATGTAGAAAGAAATAAAAATCAGGAACGATCATGGAGTTAGAAAGTGACCCCAAACTTTTGAATGGTAGTGTACATAGACTGGAAATACAATAACTCATCAGATCAATAACAGAAACAACCAAAGTAATTTTTTTCTGCAATTATACCTTGCCATAGTATTACCTGCTTATGCTTTATAACAGCCAAGCTGCACCAAACTCCCAACTTCACCAGACAGGTAATTAACAACTACATCAAAAGCATACAACAAGCTCCTCACCTTTACCCGTGTCCTTAAATTTAACTTAAAGTCAACTGTATTTTCATTTTTCATTTGCATAGGTTACAAACAAATGTGTGTCCTTTGCCAGGTGAATCTTTCACGCTCATTAATATGGCCATGGATGTTTGACCTTATTGTGTTTTTTCAATGACTCAAGAACGATTCAAGAATCTATCCTCTTTCACTTTGTAGCTGTGCCACGATGCGGTTATCATCCTGACCAGTCCATGGCAGCTGAGGTGCACCTATACACTTTATTATTTCTACATTAATTAGAAATAATTAAAACAGTTTCAAATCCATTATTTGTAATTTGTCTGATTAAAAGTAAGAATACTATTAAAATGTAAAAATTGTACTTAAGCTACATGTATAGCTAGAAACTCCACAACAACAGAAAGGATAGGTTTCATCATTTAAACCAATGACATTTCTATCCATCTTACTTTCTCGTATAAAATTATTCTCCTTGATATGTTTCTTTTAAGCATGTGACTGGATTTTTTTTCATATTGCTCACAATTTTCCATTGTTCTTGGTTTTCTAAGTGACTTCATTAGCATTTCCCCAACCTCCTTAAAAAGAAAAACATTTTCAGCGGTATGCAGCTTTGAATTGGGCCAGGATCGGCATGCGGACGGAACAGATAACAGGCTTAACCACAGCATTAGCTTTTCCTCACGTTAAAAAAGAGCTTCTAAGCCAGAACTCTTGTTAAAGTGAAACTTTTTCTCCTTCTTATTTGCATTTCAGTAACAATTCACTACAGTCAAGACTTGACTTTGTTCGCATGCCCTTTAAATATGCCGGTATAAAATATTGCCACCATAGATTTATTTATGCTTATATGCTGCTCTTAGTCACCCCAGAATTGTTTATGTAAGCTAGACCTCAGTATCTCGTCTCTGTTGACAGGACATCAGCAACGTTCAGTATCAGGATTCATGAGCTCTACTTTGATCTGACTGCCAGCACCCTACACAGGCAGAATTTGTCACACTGACCCCCTCTGCCTGGTACACGATCCCAATCTCCCCAAAAAGCAGATCTAGGGTTACACACACACTGCCCGGTCCCTGAGCGCAGGTGTCTCTTTCAGTGTGCGCGGCTGGCCTTCTGCCCCCCACCTGCTGCACCCGATAAAAAGCCTCAGAGCTGATGAGTTGGAAATATTTTATTTGGCTTAAGTGTGTCAATGTGATGGTAACTGTTGTTGTTATTGCCATGTTCTTTCTGGTGGAAAAAAAAAATGAAGAGGTCTTCATCAGGGCATTCAACTAAAATTAATGAGATCCAACTACAGTACATAAATTTCCAAGCATGCAAAGACACAGTAATATAATGAATGATCTTTTAGTTGATTACCTATAACGCTATTGCCACTACTTTCAGTGGCTCCTCTGCAGTGACTAATTACCTAATTAAGCTAATAATCCAGTATTCCCATAAAAAAAACATTATGCGAGACTGGTTCATTACAATTCATTCAATTACACCATTATTTGGGCAAAGCTGAAACACCATAGGAACCGTTTTGATTAAAAAAAGACCTTTATTGTTAGACTATGTTGCTTATAAGTTATTGCATTATATGGTCATGCATTTTATTCTTCTTATTATTATTATTTGTTTTGTTTTTTTTGCACTCCCCAAAACCTACCCTTACATTTCCATTAAATGTAAGCCTTGAGTAAACTCGCTTTATAGTACAAGGAAACATGT
Organism: Clarias gariepinus; assembly: GCF_024256425.1. Classification (NCBI taxonomy): domain Eukaryota; kingdom Metazoa; phylum Chordata; class Actinopteri; order Siluriformes; family Clariidae; genus Clarias; species Clarias gariepinus. The sequence continues at coordinate 8,969,539 of NC_071105.1, forward strand.
TAAAATTCAGTACATACTCTATATAGGGTGTTTTATTTTATTTAGTCTACTAGTATGATGTGGGTTCACTTTTGTCTTGCAAATCCATATAAAGTTCTTTGACTGATCATCTTCATCCAGTGATGAAGTCGACAGGATACAAGGACCTACTGGATGGGTTGAGGATGAAAATAATCTTTTTGCTTTTAAACAACTCAATTAAAGACCCATAGGGGATTCTGGTCTTTACCCCACCCATGTCAAAACACAAAGCAAGGCAATATGTTTTGTAGTTTAAAGCTTCAGAGCAGCTCACTTATTTGTCGCATGTACCTCACAGCACAGTAAAGTGATTTTGTCACATATCCCAGTGGGGTCAGAGTACAGGATCGGCCAGGACACAACGCCCCTAGAGCAGAGAGGGCTAAGTGCCTTGTCTATGGGTTCAGCAGTGGCAGCTTGGCGGTGTTGGGGCTTGAACCCCCCGACCTTCCAACCAGTAATCCAGGGCCTTAACCATTTGAACCATTAGTTCTGGAGACTTTTTAAAAATCTGTTAAGCTTTTCTGGCAGCTGATGGGGCTCTAACACTTTACTGGCACTTTATGTTCAGGTTGTTTTTTATGATTAGTTTAATTTGTCACCTGTCTGTACGCAGATTGATGAGGATTTATTTCAGTCCTTGCATGTAGGGTTTGGTTTTTCCACTTGGGAATGCTAAAACTGTCTCTCTCTCTCTCTCTCTCTCTCTCTCTCTCTCTCTCTCTCCGTGGTGATTTCTTTGAGCCAGCATGGGGTCTGTGCCCATTGCTGCAGCTGTGTGGCTATACAGTTACCTTCAACTCCCGGTATCCATCTTTCCTCATTCCAAAAACATAAACCGCAGATTTCCTGATTCAAACTAAAGAAGCGGAGAACACACGAGCTATATTCCGACAGTGCTGCATCTCAATATCATATAAACACATCTTCCCAACTTTGCTTTTTACTACAAGAACTGGAGAAATCTACTTGCCCAGTGCTATAACCTTCATGATAGGCATCCTAACGGCCGTGATTTAGCAACGCCTGAATACCTCTGGAGTTTCTCCGGAGGCTGGGCAGCAATATTTAGATGAACATAGCTGTGTTCCCCACCCGATGAAACCATTAGCAAGGTATTTACTGCGCCGGGGTTTGTTTCTTCTCTATGGGTAACCTTAACCACCGGACAGACATAACAGCCAACAGTCCTGGAAAAAGAACCCACCCATGCGTGTTATGTGGTTGCTGCTCCATAAAAGTGGCATACAAGCATATTGACACCTTATTTTGAGTGATTGATTGCACCACTACCAGACCTGTGAATGAAAAAAAAGAGGTTATTGACACACAAACCTCCACTGATTATGCTGAGTAAAAGCTCCTGGAGCAAATGAATGTTGGATGTTGGAGTAATAACTGCTGTTTGGCTAAAAGTAAATGAGAGAGGGAGAGAATTAGAGAGAGAGAGAGAGAGAGAGAGAGTTGAGTTGGCAAATTGTTGGAGAAGTGAGATGGCGTGATATAGTAGAGAAGTAACAATCCCAGCTGTACAGCCTGCACACCAGCCAAGAACAGCACCATGTTTAGGGGCTATTTATTCTAACAGGATTATCATTACAGACATGACAATTCATGCTGTGAATTCTCAGGAAAAACAAGACCAAAGGTTGGATTAGGGGTCGCAACTCATTCTGGTATCGGTGGCAGCATAGATTTTCGATTTAAATCAGATTCAGCTTTTTTGCGTCGTACATGGACGGTACAGGTGGTGAAATTTAAATGACAAAACAGACCTCGGTCTACTGGAAGTTTCATTATATGTAGGTGACGTTACAGCAGTTCTCTTAGATGCACTCTGTGTGCGGTTTTAAATGTTATTCAGTGCCCTTGAGCTAAACAAGCATGTGATGTACGAGGAATAAAATACGTGCATGTGCTTTCAAAGGCAAATAATAAAGTCTCATGGTGGTTTGAAGTCGCCACTACCACCATCAAGTATATTACACCACCTGGCTACATGTTAAAAGGGCAATGCCAAGGATCTTTTTGTTTGGATAATTGCTGTTCCTTAAACAACCTTGTTGGAAGACGTCATGGAAAAGATGTTACCGTGTTTCAGAAAGGTCAAATCATTGGACTGCATCAAGCAGAGATGAAAACTGAATGATGATGGAGACTGCTGAAATTGCTGCAGTTGGGTTAACTGTCTGTCTGGTCTGAGTCCAGGTTGAGCCAATTCCAGAGCAAAGTTTCCCTTAACAGCCTTTTCTTTTTTCCTTCTTTTCATTGAAGGTAATAAGACAAAATAGTCTATCCAGTTATGCTACTCTTAACCCGGGAAGCAAAGTTCTTTGTTCTGTGGAAAACAGATTACCTGCTGTTGTTACTATAGAAACAATAATGAGAATATGAGAATAATGGTATATATATATATATATATATATATATATATATATATATATATATATATATATAGGTCTTAACCATGTATGCATATTGAAAAAGTATTGTTCATATTGCCAACAAGCTAAATTGAAAAATTTATGTCCACATATATACATTTATTTGCTAATAAGTAAAAAATATACTGTTTAATTAAAGTTAAACCAAGGAATGTAATATTAAACCACTCTCTCAAACAAGTAGAGAAGATTCCAAGATTATGAATCCTCAGACTTGGTTGATTTTTAATTGATTAACATTTCTCTTAATTCCTATCACTTTATTGTTGCTGCTTTATTATTCCTTGTGTTTTATTGCATAGTGGTAATGTCATCCTTATTATTGTAAAGTAGTGCAGACAGTAATAGTTCGAATAAAAAACAATCTTTATTGTTAACCCTATTTTTGTACAGTACCCTTGAAACTAAAGCACAGTTAAATCTACATGATGGGAAATTAAACCCATGGTCTTACATTTCCAATGGTCTTACGATCACTCTGGCACATACGCATCACACATGCAAGCAATACTCAGACACTGAAAAATATAAACACTGGCTGCTACTGTGAAGTCTCATGTCAATATTACCTTTTCCTTTGGCACTCACACACTACTTTCCTACGCATTACGTGTAAGCATCAGGAGCTTTGCACCTCCAGTCGATGGCCCTGAGGCTACTAGCATCTACCTCACTGTGGCCATTCTCTGTTTCAGAGGCCCCTCACCTTCTCCTTCTTCACCTCCTGGCCTGTCCCTCTATGGAACATTTGCCCAGTAACACCAACCCTTCTGTCTTGTGTTTTTCTTTCAAACAAAGCTATTAATCATCTTAATCGCCCTCAATTAACCTGCGACACCAGATGCACATTGCACGTCAAACCCTAGTCTGTTCCAGACAGCCAAACAGCTCATGAGCCAACATATGGACCAATTTGTGCTAGCAATTACACATAACAAAACACTAACAACATAGACCCAGGCACCTGAAGTTCGAACCGGTCCATGAGCCAAAAATGTTGCGGAAAGACGGTGCTACTGGAGCTGATTAGACGCTTCGTGCGCTAAATTTAGGTAGGAAATATTTCAGCCTCCCTGTCTGAGAGACACACAAAAATGTACTGCTCTTACTGGGACTCTGTCGACTGCAGCTTTACCAGGTTTCACCCACTGGGATGTTGCCAAATGTTTGATATCTTAGACTAAAGTACTTGCTTTGAATGCACATTTACACATGGGTCTACCAATTACACTCTTATGAGGACTGAATCATTCTGTACGTGGCCAAGTCGCTGACATCCGCAGGGTAACAGCCAAGGATTTTGGTTTCTGTGAAGATGGAACTGATGATGCCATTGTGACGTTTGTGACACAGTGTTAGATTTCTATGAAGGATAAAAGAGGAACCTGTCAGTGTAGGATTGCAGCATTACATTGAAGCAAAGTCGGCATCACTTTGCAAGCCCGGACCTGAAAAATAGGAGGTAACTAAAAGAAATAAATAAAAATATAAAGAAGGCTGATTTAACTAGTTTGAACTTTCTTTCATTACCAAAGTTCTAAATCGTGGCATGCATGAGCTCTGGTTTGGGGTGAGATTGCACATGTCTGACATTTCTTCAATTTCACACTCACAACCTGGATGCAATTAGTTCCAATATACTATATGATATGCACAAAAATAATCATGGTTGCATCAAGCCATATATAGCATCCTATTAAATGTATATAAAGATATTACGAAAATAGCAGACCTCAACACCAACAGCGTAAAAAACACTAGCAGTCAGGACATGAAGACAAACTTAATCTGACACAAATGGTTTGTCACTTGCAAAAACGTGTAAGACTTTGTTACAATGTGATGACACAATACGGTCTAAATAGACGAAGTACTCAGAAGTAAAGGGTGAGATAACAGGTAAATAGAGAGAGAGAAACAACATGGTAAGAGAAAGGACAATGAGAGAAACCAGTATGAACATAAGCATGTGCTCTAACATGATGTAGGTACATATGATATAGAATAACATTATACAATTGAACTCTATGGCATAATAGATTTTTGTAAAGCATCTACACATTGAAAATATATGAGGGTGTTCATTTCAAAACTGGGAATTTTAATTACAAAATTGTTTTAAATAACAGAAGACAATTATGAGAGTAAAAAGGTTTTATTTCTCTACTACACTAATGCATTTATCCAAACACCAAGTGTTTCACTAGTGTTTAGATACCAAGGCCTCCCAGGAACCCCTTTCATGGCACTTCAATGGCACATTTTGTTTAATAAAAAAAAAAAAAAACTGATTTAATCACCAAAGTCATTCTGTACAAGGCATGATGTCATCCTACCACTTGCGCATTACTCAGCTTGGTGTTATTCATTCTTGACCTCACTCCAAGCCATTTCCACGTTTGAGACAATGAAGGAGATCCTGGGAGGCCAGTGTTTCAGACATGAAGCAGGCAGTCCGATCATGGCTCCTGTGTTCTGTACTGAGAAAACGTTCTTTCTTGATGATATCCACGCACAATTGAAACACTGGAATAAGTGCATTAATGTAGCAGGGAATAATTGAGAATTAAAAATTGTAGTATTAAGAAATAAAGGGAGTTTTCACTCAAATTAAATTTGAACTCTGTAGCAAAATAGATTTCTGTCAAACTTTTACAACATGAATATATACCAGGGGTATGAAAATAAATTAGAACTAGAAATATGATATGAACAAAAAGACAGTTTTAATTCACTTGATCTGCTGCTAATAGTAGGCCTCAAGGTATCATTACAGAGTTCCTGAATATAGCAAGTAACCAGGCAGTGAAGCCACACAGATGTATTAGAGGGATTAAGAGATAAAATCTGATAAGTGTGGTGATTTGTGCATCTTGTGCTCATTTGCAAAATGTTGAGAGATTATTGTTAGGCTTATTTTTTGTGTAGTCATATAAGTAAGGATGGAAAGTAAAGCACTATGCGTATACTTGTTATACAGTAGTACTTGAATACATGGCTCAAAAAACAACAAAAACAAACAAATAAATAAATAAATTAATTAATTAAATGAAATGAAATGAAATGAAATGAAATGAAATTGCTGGAAATACCATGTAAGCCATTAAACTACCTCAGTGAGCTAGACTAACTAGGCAGATCTCAGCCTCACACGTAAAATTTTATTTAGATGTTATTAAACATGTTTTTGTAGCTCATTGGGTGAAAGTGTTTGGTTTCAGATCAGAAGGTTGCTTGTTCAAGCCCCAGCTCCATTAAGCTATTGGGCCCCTAAGCAAGGTTCTGTATCCTGGCTTACCATGCACTCTGACGCAAGCTTCCATTACGTGCAATAATTTATGCATGACAAATAAAGACCCAACAAATCGACCAAGCTGCTAAATCCCAAAGAGAATTTGGCAAAGTTTGCTAGCCAACTAGATTTATTGTTCATACTGTGCTCACATCAACATTTATATTATGGCATTTGGCAGACGCCCTTATCCAGAGCGACTTACATTTTTTTTCTTATTACACATCTGAGGGTTAAGAGCCTGGCTCAAGGGCCCTGCAGAGGCAACTCGGTGGTGGTGGGGTTTGACCCTGGGACCTTCAAATCAGTAGTCTAAAGCCTTAAACACTGAGCTACACCTGCCCCCGGAACTCCATAACTTGAAAAAAAAAAACCCATTCCTCAGATATAAAACATTTCTGGATTATTTGTATCAGTTTACGCACTGGACAACTAATTTAATCCTAAAGTAATTGTAGGGTAAGGCTCTGTTGCTAATCGTAGTGTCAGAGGTTCGAGCCCTGCCACCGCTGAGTGCCACAGTCAGACCCCTGGGCAAGATCATAAAACCCTATACTCATACAAAATCACTCTTCCATTGCTGGTCCTGAAGTCGGATGAGAAAGGAGGAAGGTTGGGTGATGGGCCTCGAAAAAATCCCCACTGCTATATAGAGAATGGATCCCCTTGCCTGATGAGCTCAACAGCACGGAAGGAAAGAAAATAGTCATTTAATTGCTGGTTACTATTGCTCAACTTTACTCAACTAACCCAATTACAGTATTACTACTGTAGCAGGACATTTACTCAAGTCAGGGTGTTTTTCCACTTCTGCCTGTTGGTATCTCTGTACGGTTTTGCTGATGTTTTTGAGATTGTTTCCAATGCAGCTGTATAAAAATCTGTCCATGTGTTTCTGGATAGCCCATACTGTAATCCACATGAAGCGTCTATAATAGCATGTTTTCAGAAGCTTCATACCCACCGGCGCGCTTCCGGCAGTGGTTAGAATGCTAAAGTCGGGCAGTTCAACTGGTCCAAGCTATCATTTTTTTTAAAATCCGTATAATTATTTTTGATTTCCTGTGGTGGCTCATTTTGCATGCCTCCGTATCACCTTGCTGTTTGCTTTGGCTTTTAGGCTTAGCTGGGACAGCAGGCCGGTGTTTATTTTTAGTTTCCTTTTACGATGAATTGGACAGTTTTGCTCCTTGGGGTTTCATTATGCCGTCAGGTGCTGTGAATAATTTTGACACAGCTCAATTTGAGAGCTCTGTATGAGCATAGAGAATATTAACACTTTAAAGGATGGTGTTCTGCTCTGTGCTAAAGCAACGGACTGTAAGCGTAGCGCTGTAATGCCTGATAAGGCCAAGGACTGATTCTTGATATTTGTGAGTACTGCATTTGTGTAAAGTAATTGGCAAATACTGGATGTTTCATTTAGGGTAATATAGATTGTTCCATCTGCTTTCAGAAACTAATGGATTTTAAAGCTATAATCTAGATATTTCTAAGGCCTACATTGGCAGCATAGTGGCTTTGTGGTCAGCACTGTCACCTTGCACGTCCGGGTTCGATTCTCACCTTGGGCATGTGTGTTGTGTTGAGTTTGCATGTTCTCCCTGTGCATCGTAGGTTTTGTCCCGCCGTTTAAATATGCACATAGTGTGTGAATGTTGACCAGAGATCACTTCACAGTTGTAAAATGGAGATAAATATAATGGTAATCAAACATTGGCCTCCACAGATCCTAGTTGGACTACAAAGGTTTCTAGATATATTCATGCAATGCCTACATTGTAAAATCTAAACCCACTCAAAAATCGAGGTGTGAGAACAAGGGAATGTTTGTTGTTATATTACGATGTAATTTGTCTATTTGGTCAAACTGAAAGAGCATCTGTGATTAGTTCTAAAATATTGTAATTATATGGCTCTATTGGACATCTTCACAAAATATCATACAATAGCCAACATTTTAAATTCTTTAACACAATAGATTGAAACTTTGGAATTATATGCATGATGGGGTGTGCATTCATGGGAAAATAATCAACAAGGGTATGTCATGAGGCAACTTTAAACATTAAATGTAAATTATAGAATATATCTATATATATAAATTTATATCTTTATAATTATAATAGCTTTTGTAGAACATCCATGTTAGTCTCACTGTACATTAAAAGAGCTATGAACAAGCGATGCTTTACTTTTCATTTTTTCATGAAGTTATTAAGACATAAATGCAGCTTGTACTCTATTACCGAGAAACCAGAAAGCATTAATAAAAACACTTCCCGTTCTTCAGAGAAACATTGCCCATGTCAACAATTACACGTTTTAACTTGTTTATAAGGAGCGTCCACTGTATGAGTTTGGACGTGTAAGCTGTTCGGATACAATGGATCATGTATTAGAGCTAAGATAAAAATATACCACAGTTAAAGAGGCTAAGAGGCTGTTATGGAAAATTAATCACAGATTTAAGCACTTTGTGTTGAAACGCCATCATTTAAAAATACAACTACTAGTTATCACTTAAACATGCAAAGACAGATTGTTTTTCGATTTTTGGAACTCTTGGAACATTTTTGATTGACAGTTGCACAATTGTTTTGAGCTCCAATTTTAACTGACACGTCTGAAAGCCCCGCCCCTTTCCCTTATCTTACATTAGTGTCCTTTCGTCTCCTCTCAATTTTCCAGCTTGAAAGGTGCATTGGCACAGAGCCCTCGCTTTCTGTCAAGGTAATTGGAGAATGTTTTGAATTCATCAATGTGAAATAAAATCTTTCAATGCATTTTATACTAGACAAGTATATGCAGTGGTTAGCCTGGTTACCTGGTGATTACCGTAAAACCATGTCTATACATGCACTAAATTTTCAACATAATTTAAAAAACATTATATTTTATCCTTTAAATTTTAACTATAATCTGCTCATATAGTGGCATGTAAATGCATTTATAACAAAACTAAAAAAAAAACAAGCCTCTTTTTAGTTTATCAAGTTTGATAATGCATGAAAGACAACATTTAAGTAAATAAATAAGTTTCATGTTGCTTTATCAGGTCAGACCCACCTTTAAGAGCAAGATTTAATCATATGACCAAAAGTCTTCAGCAGAGGAATATTGTCACACTGCAGTAGCTGGCTGCTGTTTATCTCTGGTTTCTTGGATTTAGTCTGTGCCAGTGTCTATCAGGTTTAGTCTGTGCCAGTGTCTATCAGGTTTAGTCTGTGCCAGCCAAAGGAGCCACTTAGACCTGATGAGACCCTGATTATCGCAGCGTGCAGGACTGTTGCGTGTGTGTGTGTGTGTGTGTGTGTGTGTGTGTGTGTGTGTGTGTGTGTGTGTGTGTGTGTGTGTGTGTGTGTGTGTGTGTGTGTGTGTGTGTGTATGTGTGTTTGCCGTCTGCATGGACACGCTTACAACCTAAACACCTATCAGCAGTGAGTTTTGCTGATGTGCTCTTTTTTTTTTTTTTAGATCTGTCCTGATGCTATAGTAAGTGTAAGGAAAACCATATGTCCATGAAACAGTAGAGAGAAAAGACGCTTGACTGTATCACCTTTACACTTCTGTATGGTTTACAGAAATAGTAAAAAAGCATTTGCGTGTAAAAGTGAAATCAGTACATCCATCACATTACAGACAGATGTGTAGAAATGATTATGAGGACAGTGCGAAGTGTGGAGGAAAGTGAACCTATTGTTAGGCTTTTCCTGTTAGGTATACAGTAACGAGTATATATATATATATATATATATATATATATATATATATATATATATATATATATATATATATATATATATATATATATATATAAACATACCATTCGCAGTATAATTGTAGCATTAACAATAAACACAAAAAAAGGTATCAAAACAATAAATTTAATTTAAAGCTACATTCTGGTTAAACTTCGAACTTCGAACTGAATTAAAACTGAACTACAGTTCTGATTAAGTGTATGTTCCTTATGCTTAAAAGAACAGGCTGGCAACTATGTAATTCAATTCTTTCATACTGTATATTTAAGTATAAATACACACATACCCTGACATGAGCACTAGCTGTTAGAAGATTTTGCGCATCCAGTAAAACTGTTTAAATAATTTTGTAAACTTGGATATTCTTCATTAAAGCTCTTTAAAATAAAGTTTAGGATGAGAACTTTTTCAGGAAGATTCTTATAAGGTATTTATCAACCAGATTTGCAAATTTCATACATTACATCTACTGAACTCTATGGGCTCATGGCACAAAACTAACCTGTGTGACTTAATACCTGACTCATTTCCTGCTGTAGTGTCTGATACAGTCTTTAAGCTTCACAGTCTACAGTTTTTAAGCACTTCTTTTTATTAGATATTTAAAAAGTGATGTCCATTCAACTTTAATTACATACACTCAAAATCCAGGCCAAAGAGCCGATTTTATCTGCAGGCGATGACCAGTTCATTCCTCTATTCCCTCTGTCACTTTACATTATACTTCAACAATAATGAGATTCTTTTGCACTACTCTTATTGGGCACTTGTGTATCAGTTCTTTAATTAGGGTGTTTGGGAATGTGATCACAGGCTGAACTGAACTGAACCGAACCATAGACACATATTAACTCTTACATATTTTAGGGCGTCGTATTTTTTGTTTGATAATTGAGTGTCCATTCTGTTTGTTTTGGGCTGCTTTTGGATTGTAAATTTACCCATATAAGCACATGATACATTTTTGTATTTAACAGAATGTTCATGAATACCATATTTCTTCTGTGAAGTCCTTCATATTGGAATATACAGTAGATTAAAATAATTTCATTTTTAACCAGCGTGACAAATAAAAGCCAGTGTTTTTTTTTTTTTTACTTTATATCTTATATTTCTATTTTAATGTTACTCTTTTTCTGTGACTGTTACCGAACTGAACAGCTGATCATGAATACACTACTGCACTGTCACTTTCCGTCTATATTGCACCGCTTCATCCCACTATGCATATTTGCACCGTCCATAGTTTATCAGTGTACTACTGTATATTCCACCCATATTTATTCTGTATATACTGTATCATATATTCCTCATGTCCGCACACATGGACCCATGACATTATTTATTACATTCGTTATTTATTATAAATAGGCTACTTATGCACTTCTGGTTAGATGTCAATGGCTGTGTCCATGTACTTTCTACAATGACAATAAAGTTGAACCTAATCTAATATAAATTAGGCAGATAGCTGTCACTCTTGTGCGGATTCTGTTTAGAAGTAGCCTTTTTTTTTAGTTATTATTTTTTTGTTTTTGATTGACAGCAGGTAGGTAGGCTTGCAAAACCAGACAATGCACTACAATTTTAATTTGTGGCTGTGTTTCTACAAAGATGTGGTATACCAGCAGAGCCGCAGACTATATTTCCATATTCAGGACAGTGTTTCAATCTACAAACAACAATTTGCATTATTAATTGATAGGTTCTAAGAATAACCACAAAAACATCAAATGAAATGTAAATTACTACAGTATATTACTGTCAGAGCTCCTGGCATCTCTGTAGGCCTTTAGAATGTCAAGAGACCTTTGAACTGTGAAATTAATGAGCTTTTGTTAGATTTTTTTTCTCTTTTTCTTGGATTTGCAGGTGTTGAGGCAAACTGGCACCGTTTCTCTTGGAACTACGCAAGTGGGCAAGTGGGATAAAACCTTCCAGCCAAATATGTCCACCTCAGCAGCAAGTAGTGGTCTAAGCTTGGATTTAAGTTTCCTTTGAGGCTGAGCTCTGTCAGTAACTTTGCAAAGACAGACTTGTATATTGTGAAGGTTCTGTATTTGCAGAACGAATGAAACTGCATAAGAGACCTGAAACTTGTGTAAGGTGTGTACGATTGCTTTCATATATGCAGTGTTTAGTCTACTAGAATTGGTTCCTGGTGCGTCATCAGTCTTGCTGCAGGTCATCCAGGCAGGAGTCCAGGAAGTTTCAGCCGATAAACAAAAAGAGAAAATAAAAGGTGAAGGTGATACAAAAAATATCTGAGCTCCATTTTTAATACTCAGGCGATTGTCTCATTTCTGCACACACTTGGTGTTCGCTATTACATAGATATACAGTACATACCCTTTAAACCCTACGTGCAGTGTGAAACCGGAACAGCAAATGAACCGAAGGCTCTGATTTGGATTAATAGGTGTGAAAGTGGGATAAGTGCATAAAAACACAACATAAAAGAGATTCCAAAGACACTCAAGTGTTCCCTCTCTCTCTCTCTCTCTAAGGAGTGCAACATAGTTTATCCAGCACGTGTCAGTTGTCATGTCTTCCCAACCTTGAAACCTGTAGTGGCATGACAAATTCGCCTACCCGTCCAGCACGCAGCTTGTGTTAAGAGGTCTAAGTGGGGAGGCAGCGTGTCTGAACAAAGGGGCGACTCTTGAGCTAAGTGCTTTACTATGAGGGGGCCTCAGTCAGCGTAACCTGATCACCGTTTGAGCTTAACACGAGTGACAAGCCAGTGATTGGCATCATCCTCTCCCCCCCCTCAGATACGGACGCCATCCAACTGGATAAGGAGAAGGAGAGGAGCCTTTGTGTTCTTATCTGTATATACATAGAGTCGCCAGCTGAGTTTGCGATCTGTCTAGCTGTCTCTCTTTCACCTCCCTCAGAGAGCTTTAACAATAACAATCAGCATCACTGAAAGCTTAACACATACTGTACCTCATGGCGCTCATGCTTAGATGTGCGCTAAGGGCGGATGGAGCAGGGTTTATTATGGGAATTGCTGTGGGAAATGTCTTACAGGTTGCTGTGCTGATGCTACAGAAGATCTTTGCTCACCAGAGATAAAAGAATAAAGGAATACAAGTTATACCGCTGATATCTGTTAACCTTTACATACTGATTGTGGCTATGACATGTTGCATTTCAGCAAGGTTAGGTTTAAATTTTATGTTCTGAAAATTTTATATAATAATAACAATAAGATGGAAAATCATCGAATTCTCCAGGATATGAAATGTCTTACTGTATATCACATGAAATCACAAATTAGGTTTGTCATATTGGTCTGAATATAAATTTAATGTCAATTATGTTGGAAGTCACCTGATATTTGTTGGCAATCGACTTAATTTCCCCGAGCTCTGTCATGGGGGAGGGATGAGAGGAACTCGCACTCCCAGATTAATTACAGCTTTTCAGCCAATCAGGGGCGTCTGTGAGCTCGCGCACGCGAAAGGAGCGGCTAGCGCTTTCCTCCGAGTGTACGAGGCCAAGCAGACAAAGAGTCCAAAGACACCAACCAGACTTGCAAAGTTCTGAGATCACAATCTGATTGAGATCACTTGGGATGCACCGGACAAACAAGTCCAATCAATGGAATCCCCAATCCACATCCAAAGTACCCAAACAATCCACCGACAACGTCCTGGTGCCAGACACACCTACGTGGAAGCATGACCCAAGGGGCCAGAGCCGCCTCGATGGCACAAGGTGAAACCTGGGTGTTTTTAAAGTTACTGCTTTTAATGTAATGGCTGATTGGTGTATACTGTATGCAATCATTACACATACACTAATCAGGACATTTAAACACTTAAACCTGTGACCTGACTACAATAGTCCTTAAGTAATATTTAAACTATTACACATGTTAAAGAGGAAGTTGTATGATCTGAAATAAAAAATAAATAAATAAATACTTTCTGTCCTTTTTTGTCCCTCCAACTTTTTACATTCAACACTGTTGTTGTTGCTCATTTAAGGGCTGGATGCAGCTGTTAACAGCAAATAAACTTTATTAAAAAAAATCACAAATTGATCCCATGAGTTAGCGAGTTATCTTAGATGTAATACAATTAAAAATTAAAGTTTATTGTTTAAGAATTAGAAATGCTAAATAGAACAGAGGTCTTAACATCACCCACTTAGAAAACATTCCGATAAGTGTCTTGTTTAAGCAGTTGCTCACTGCATGAACACAACCAGCTGACACGCTCAATCATATTTAATTCCAGCTTCACAGATGAGCCATGCATTATTTAACCAGTTTGCATCTCATAGCCAAAATAATGACTCTAGAGATCTCCTCTAAATGACTTGATTTAAATTACACAGAAACTGTCAACATGGGACTTGTACAGATGCACAAGGTAAGTAAAAGGGCAAAATGACCTGGGCATAAGGAGAAGGGTGAGAAACCTATTTTTTAACTATACATGCAGTAACTGCTATCAGTCAGATGGTCAGGCATAATCTTATTGCAAAATAGTTATTAGGATTTTACTATTTGGATCTTTTCCAAATATCAGGGATTGTTAATTAATCTCACAATAGTTTGAGAGAGCAATTCATGCTTTTATTAGCTCAAGACTGGATTATTGCAACTTAATTTATGTTGTGATTAACCAGTCGTCCCTTGCTTGCCTCGGGGTAGTGCATAGTGCAACACATCACACCTGTTCTCCGCTCTCTCCATTGGCTCCTGGTGGATTTTAAAATAGATTTTTAAGATTTTATTGTTTGTTTTTAGGGTGTTAAATGGACTCGCACCTATCTATTTGACTGATCTTTTGACTATGCAGAATTGAGACAGACACTTGGCTGTCTGGAGGTGCCCAGGTCGAGGTGTACCCAGCCCAGCCGCGGTTGGTTATTAAAAAAACCTGGTTCTCTTCAACTCTGGAGTCAAGACACATCTGTTTTCTCTTGCATATCATTCCCACTAGAGCACAGTCTTTCTTCCTCTTCTGCTTCTTCTTCTTCTTATTATTATTATTATTTATCTGCCAGTTTTATTATAGGTTTTCTTCCTAATTTTCATGTTTTATTTTAACCTTGTAAAGCACCTTGGGCAACCGTCAGTTGTTTTAAAGTGCTTTATCAATAATGTTTTGATTTAATTTAGTATTTCTCCAGGATAGGACAAGAAAGATCACAGCTAGCAGGGAAGTGGTGAGGAGGGACTTTAAGTATTAACAGCCTGTCTGGAAATCCCATCCAAATACTACGTTAATAAAGTAAACTGAAATGCATAAAGTTTCTAATTCATGAAATTGCCAATCATAAATAAAAGGGAAAAAGAGCATATGATTTAGTTTGACAGAGTAGCTGCACCACGTTTGGCCCGTGAAGTGAACAGCTCATCATAAAGGTTTAATGGGCCATCTTCGATTCTGTTTGAACGTAACGAGATCATCAGTCTCAGTTTTATGATCCCTTGGCAGCAATTTCGCGATAACTGTGTTGGCTCTGTTCCTCCCATGCTATGAGACTTTAATATATGCAGTAAACAACACTCAAATAATATTAGTTTCTTCGCAGTGCAATAATCTAACATTGGGTGTCTGAAGTGGATGGAAATGCAACCTAGTTTTATTTAACTAGGCTTGAAAGAGAAAGTATTGTAGCATCGCACATTTTATAGATAACAGACTGTGAAGTTAGATTTTCTGTTGCATGGAACTTCCTGCACTTAACGTGTGGCTTGTCTTGTCCATACAACTATGGTTGGCTGAGAAATATTTTTTAAGATCCTTTTTTTAACCTGGGGATGGTTCCACATGACCATGATGCAAACAGCTGTTCTCTGGTGACTTGTGACCGCAGATGCTCAATAGTTCAGGACTGGAATTCCCTCGGCCAACTCGGCCTCCTAACACACAGTATGACTGCAGAATAACCCTGCTATCCACTATTACCCAAATGAGGATGGGTTCCCTGTTGTGTCTGGTTCCTTTCAAGGTTTCTCAGGGAGTTTTTCCCTGCCACCGTCGCCCTCGCCCTTGGCTTGATCATCAGGGAAAATCTGATCATTATGATTTATACGTATTTCCCTACACATTTCAAACTCATTTCCATATTGTTTTTATTCTGTAAAAATGCTTTGCATTAACCAATAACCATTGTTAAAAGTGCTATATAAATAAAAATTGAATTGAATTAAAATAGATCCGTCTTCTTATTTTTTCTTCATGTTCTTAACACACCTAAACACCTCTACTTCTCCTTCCAGCTCGTGGAACAAGGTCCAAGCAGGCCCAAGTCCCAATTGATACTCTACAAACATTGCTGGGCTTCTCCGAGGTAACTCGATATCTCTTTTGTGTCTGAGCATAAGTGGTAGCTGAGGACAGATGTGACATTTAGCTGGCTTGTCAGTTAGTGAGGGAGGGATAGCATATCCTGTTCTGTCCACGTTGGGAAAGAAATGAATCACAGCTACACGGGCTTTTAAGAGATTAAAATTCGCACTTGAATTTAATTATGCAATAAGGATAAAAAAAAAACATAAGGGTATCACCACAATGATGAGGTGCAGTGTACTTTTTTGCTGAGTGTGCATATTAGGTACTGAACATAGCATTTAAAGTTTTCATTCCTATGGAGAACGTTATTAATGTAGATTAATATCTATAATATCGGAATCTATGTAGAACAGTGCATACCATTATGTACCTCAAATGAGTTTTAAAGGTTCCCACCTTCCCCAATTGCAGGAAACATACTGAATTCCCCCTTAAAGTATATCACTCCGAGACAAGCATCCTCTTCCCTGAAGGGGACAGTTTAGCATCTTTTTTTTAAAGACTGTATCAAAAGTAATAAACGTCAGAGCATTGGTGTGTTAGACATGCGGCCTACTGTGTCCATTGACATTTACCACTATATAAAAACTTAGTAGGGCAGAACTATCAGATGAGCAGATCTTCATGAGTTAAAAGAAATCTGGCAAGCAGAAGACAGAGCAGAGTGTCTATGGCATGCCCGCAGATTCAGTGGCCTTTTCACGTTCAGCAGCTCTCATTCTCATATCTATTCTCACCTGTCAAACACACACCTCATTCACACTTCATTCCTGGGTGACTCTCACTGTGTTCAAGTCTTTTCCCCAAACAAAAGCCACTTTACGGAGGAATGTGACATGAGCAATGAACCTTTCCTCGCTCAGTGCATACTCTACTTCAGCTGATGGATCACTGACAGATAATGTAGTGGCACTTATTCAATTCAGGGGCCGGTGGAAACAAAATTATTTGCTATACCACCCGGTTTATTGCACGAGGGGCGTTCAACTCAAACTGGGACTTGTCGTGTCTGATATATGGATAGATTGTCTCCAAGTTGTGGTAGAGACGCATCTGTCTGTGGGAACTCAATACACAATCACGAATGATAATATACATTTTGCATTTTGACACAGCAGGGCCAGTAAGTCCAAACATGGCTCCAATTTACAGTACGGAGAAAACTTTCTACCTTGCTGGTATCCAAGCACTGGTGAAACCATAGGATACGGTAAGTGTATTAGTGTAGCAGGGGAATATATCAAGAAATAAAGGTAGCTTTTACTCTCATAACTGTGTTATTTTATTCTGCACAATCAAATGTCCTGGTTTGTACTGAACACCCCTCAAACCTCCCAAACTCCTATGAAATCCATGTGGGTATTTTTATGTGGACCGCTTCACTTTACATTTTACTACAATGTGTAAAGTCGATCAGATAAATTTCTGCAAAGACGAATACAAGCAAAATGGAATAAAGGAACGTATGTGTCAAAATAATAGCTGAAAACAACATTCAACATCAGCAAGTGCTTAACAGTGCTGAGAAAGTGCTCAATGATTAAGGTGTTGGACTACTGATCAGAAAGTCATGGGTTCAAACCAAAATCAAAAAGTGGATTCTCAGTAAGACTTCAGTATCATTTTATGATAGGATTGAGTATATGTTGAATATGTTATACATTATACAAACCGTCATGTTCAGTCCTCATTTCTGATTGGTAGAAAGGGTTCTCAATTCAGATTGATACTGTATGACTGGTTGTATAACAATATTAGACACTAGGCACAGTACCGCACTGTTACCAATGCACATTGTCACAAAGCCCCTTTACAGAAATCTGTACAAAATGTCAAAATGTGTTACTTATGATAATGGGAATTTGCATACTGTATGCTCGCACCATGATTAGAGTTTTACCTGTAGTATAAACTTACACAGAGGATGAGAAGCTTCTTTTTTGCATTTTTGGGAGGAGTCACAAGTGCCAAAGCTTTTGTAAAGCTCAGTAAAGAAGTAAAGTTGTAAATTTAAGGTTTCTGAAACAGGTGACTCCTCAGGACAGATATTGATCCTTGTGCTTTATTGGTAATATGATGAGTTTTTACTTATTATTTTTCAAATAAAACAAAGAGATAATGAGGAAATAACAATTGAAAGAAATGTGTTATTTATTTATTATATACAGTATGAAACTCTATATAACCTGTTGACCTCTCTCTCTCTCTCTCTCTCTCTCTCTCTCTATATATATATATATATATATATATATATATATATACAGTAGCAAAGACAGGAAAAGATAAGAAGAATAAAGTTTGGAATAATAAAGCATTCGGAGAGGGGGTGGAAAAACTGGTTGTAATAGAACCACATCAGTTCCCCTTGTGCCACTAGGTTGGCTCTGACCCCCTGGGGCATGACTTCAAAAGACCTCTGAGGGTGTGCTGTGGTGTCTGGCACCAGGATGAATAGATGATTTGGGTTCTGTGGGTCCTCCATGTGATGGAGCCTCCATAGATCACACTTGCATCCTATGGTAGGCTCAATCAGATTAGGATCTAGAAAGTTTAGAGGCCGGGTGGCAGCCTTGGGCTCTTTACAGAATAGGCATTTGGTAAAGTTGAATCAGACAAAAAGACATTGCCTTACGCTACACCAATTTCATATGGTGTAGTTTGCAAGTTAGCAAGACCTGCGGTTTGCCTGAACTGACCTGTGTTGAATGTGAATCATTTGACTAATGTTCTTCTAAACAAATTGGAGGCTTGAAACCCCTTGAGGAAACACAGTTAGTGAAAACGAAACCATCAGGACAATAGCAACAGTCATGATGTTTTTTCCCAGTGCCACAACATTAATGAATATTTTAGCAAATTAAGGTTCTTTTTTTTTCATTAGTATTGCATCGCACTAGACAAAAATACGGGCCTCTAGAATTTTCTTTTTTTTAACACAAGCTTATTCTTACTGCTTATGGGAATGAATAAATATTTATAAATTATGCAAAAAGAAAGCACGATTCAGTTATATTTTCAGCAAAAGTTCATTAATGATTTTGGTTCATGATCCAGACGGACCTTTCAGGCCATGAGGGCATCTTGTTTCAGTGCCAAACCCACACACACAAGCACACACACACACATATGCACACACACATATTCATCTAATCAACCTTACTAATGCGCCAGTGGTATAATCAATCCCTCGCTCACGAGAAACAACAGCATAATGATTAATCCACAGTGTTTATTTGAGAATAAATGAGGTGGACAGAAGGAGAGGTGATAATTGCTGGCTACTGTCCTCTAGTGGCTCAAACTACTATGTGTGGTGTAGAAATATCAATAAGAAAATACATATGACATCATAATACTAGGGAGTTGCTATAACATTATTGTACTGTATAACGACGGAAATCATGAGTGATAAAAAGTTGTTTAGATCTAAATAGGTTTAGAAAATATGTTTGTGATCAGTTTGGATGAGTACCAAGCTTTAGGAAGTTACCATCTACCATATACCATCATATCATATAATCTGGATATGTATAATATCTCACTGATTTCTATTTGTAATCATATGACTTGTTATTAGTGATCGCCTTATGTGATGTTAGATGTAAGGTTAATATGTATGACGAGGGTTCATCAGTGGCATAGAACAAATATTATGAGGCAAACTACAGTGTTCCCCTGAAAAATTGTCTTTAGTCTACTTTCATCTGCTTTTACATTTAATCTCCCAGTGAACAATTTTACAGCAAAATTAGATTTTTCAGGCATTTTTCCGATTTTTAGATTTTTCTGAATTTTTGAAATGAAGAAAGGAGTATTGCAAAAAGAATATTTGTGCATGTATTCTTTGAGTTATGGTTGTAAAAAGCACAAATGCCAAAATATTATGCTCAAATTGTTTTGTTTATATCAGCCATAATTTCACCTTCCCTAGTTTTTGTCAGAATGGATAAATCAGATCAAGCTAAGAAGTGCAGTGTTTTGTTGCTCAAAATTTTTCTTTTATTTGCAAATACAAAAACCTCAGGTTACATTATTTTACAGCTGTTTTAGTTTCACTTCTTTACTCGCCCACAGTTCCCTGTCATAGTACAGGTATGCACCGTATGACGTGTGTTTGTGAATCAACCGACCACATCCTTCTGTTTGCTTCATCTCAGTGGTAGATGAAGTACACAGAAAGACAAAGCGACCATGACAGCTTTCCAAACACAGCTTGTGCATCTCATGTCTCTTGTAAACAAATCGCTTGTGTGTCTGTCAAGTGTTGTAATGGTATTTTCCCACATTATTTCCTTTTGCAAATATTACCGTAAATGCATAATGACTCCTAAAAACTCCCCCAAAACCACAAAAACACTTTTAGTGACAGCAGGAGCATGAGGAAAAAGGGAAATGTTGAAGATTGCACTTCCAAATAACTTTACTACAGTGCTTACACTATAATATACCACATGGCTTTGTTGGGTATCTATTACATTATGCTTGAACAACATTCTGATTGCATAAAGTCCTATTTTACAGAACGTATCACAATGCCCTTTTATGGCTTCAACATTCTCCAAAAATTCACAAATTTGCATTTAATCCACTCGCAATATGATTAAATCAAATTCAAATTCAAATTTTATGTACAGTACGATATGAAATGAAATGCTTATACGACCGCCCATGACCTTAAAAATAAAAGTTTATTTATAAGAAATAAATATGAATAAAACAGAAATACAATAGAAAAAAAAATAGCTAGGTTATAAAATAAAAATATTCTGTACAATATAGAAAAAATAGAAATTTTAGTGTAAATAAAGAAAAATTACTGGGGGGGATACATAAAGGGTCTTATTAAAGTGACTTGTGTGACTGGTGTGATTAGCGTTTGCTTGAAAACATGTGGTTTGTTTCAAATGTGAAAGTTTAAAGCTTCTAAAATAAAAGTATATAGCAGTTTTCAAATATTAAAAGTTTTGTTAAAGTCAACCTGCAGATTGTTTATAGCATTTTTAAATCAAATAGTTTAAATGCATACAATCCAATCCATCCCAAACACCACTGAAGATGTTGTTAAGAATATATCAGAGAAACAAATGAAAAATTTCAGCTTAAATGTGAATAGATCAAATCTAGGAGGCGTTTTATTCAATCTAATCCCCTGACATGACTTTGACATGACTATGAATCTGCAGTCTGTTCTAGTAATAAATCAACCTCACTTCTTCAAATGACTTTGTGTAATAATTGTGATGGTGGGTGGCTCTGATGTAGTTGATTCCACGAGACTCGCAAAATAATCTACATTTTGTTTAAAGCATAAACAAATCTGACGTGGATGCCAAAACTGAAACTTTATCTCGGCAAGACAATAGGGGGTGCTAGCCATATGAATAAGATGTAGACGGCGTAGATAAACAAGAAAGACACCTGAGGAGCACTTTCCCATGACTAGGTAATAGATGTACTGGATCCTGGTGAGTATACACAGAATTATCAATGTTATCAGTTCGACTGGGGTTTATCTAACAAATTTGTCTTCCCGGATTATCCGTCCTTTAGCAGCTGTGTCTGGGGTTGGCGGGTGGGAGTTGGGGGGGGGGAGGTGGGGGGGTGTCGCTATGGTGGTAAAATCGCCCTCAAAGTGGGCAAACGCTGTACATTTGATAACAGGGGCATTTATCTAAAGACACACACATACACACACACATGCTCATAGACTTACAGGCCTCTTTGTGTTATGAGATAGTGACGTGCATGTTGTGTGTGTGGAGACAACAGGTCAATAGGCAGCGTGTGTTTGGATTTTGAGAACAGATTGTGGTTTTGGATGACTGCTTGTCACAGACACAGTGGGGGTTCCAGACTTTCTCAGTATTTTCTCACAGTCTCCATCCTGCCGAGAGCGATACCACATGTGTCCTTAATAATTATGGTCATGTCATGTAAATGCTTAGAAATGCAAATAATTATTATTTATGATGTTATCCTGTCATTCATCACATGAAGATAGCAGAATGCCTTTGAATAAAGAATTCAAATATGCATCCTAAGCGACAAAATCGATGACTTCAGAAATTATTGAGTCTACTATAAAAGGGAGTGCACATTTAAGGTACCACTTTTTACTTCAGTTATTAATCTATTTATTTCTCTCTAAAATTTTAATAGATTTAAAGCTTAAAAAGATAAAAAATATCTAATATGGTTAAAGATTAAAGCTCTACATGACAAAAAAAACTACAAGTTAAAAGATTTTACTTATTTAAATTTCACTTTTTTATTTAATAGATTAATCAAAAACTATTCCTGTAATATTATTTATTCTAATAATTAAAATGCCTAATATTTATATCTCCTCACTCACTCACTCACTCACTCATCATCATTACCCCTTAATCCTGTATTTAGGGTCACGGGGGCCTAATCCAGGAAACTTAGGGCACGAGGCAGGATAGGACAGGGTGCCAGTCCATCGCTGGTATTTATATCTCCTGTTTCTTTAAAAAAAAAAAAATTTAGTGGTGCAAGAACTATTCTTTTATTATTATTTTTACTAATATAATTAGTACTATTATATTTTTCATGAGGAAATATGTGTGGTTTAGTCTTTTAATTACCTACAGTATTACATATAATTTATACTTTAGTTAAAGGGCTATCACTATTAATGTCTAATTATGGCACTGTACAACACAAATTATTCAATTTCTTTCTTTTTTTATTTTTATAATTAACCATAATTATAAACATTTGTTCTAATTCAGTTGTAACCTAAATGATGAGTCTCATGTGCTGGATTAAAATGAATGTGTGATAATCATTTTATTTCAAAAAATATATAGCTAACATCTATATAACTATTTAAATATTCCTGGCATGAATTTCACATGGCACATCACTGCGGGTTGCTCCATATTGTATAATCTGACATGATCTCTCCACACACTAAACACACACACCCACACACAGGGACACGCACACACAGTCTGAAGACGTCTGGACAGCCGCAAGCAGCAGACGGCGACATCGTTTGAAGCTTTCAGCACTTATGAGTCACATGCTGTTGTAGATGGTCCCATATGAAAAATCCTAAAGATTAGCACTTACCCAAAACAAGTTACTCCCAACTTTCACCCTTTGCTTCAATTGATAGTCTCTCATGGATATTGTAAGTTTGTCTCCTGTAACATTCTTTCATATTGGACATCCTTATAAAACTCTTAGTACTGTTTGTCCTTATAGTATCACAAGTAAAAGATGCCATTATACGGCACCCCAGGAGCAGACAGGGTTAAGGGCTTTGCTCAAGGGTCCAACAGCGGCAACCTGGTGGAGCTGGGGTTCGAACCACCAACCTTTCAATCAGTGCCTCGACACAGCCAGCCCCGTAGGTAAGAGACAGAGGACCAGATTCTCATTGACGTACTTCAAGTCTCTTCATGTAAGAGATAGAGTACACGAGTGTGTATTAATCATCTGGGACATTATAACGTTTTAAATGACACCATAACACCACCTTCTGAGATTTCTTCCTAATCTGTTCTTTTGTGTTTCTGGTTAATAATAAAGTCATAAAACTTCAATAAAACCTCATTCTGATGTGTGCTTTCCTTCCAAAAGCAGGTGATTCATGAACTGATCTGGTCCGGTAAGTCCTGGGGACACACAATAATAGCTTTAGAAAGACAAGATTGGAAAGCAACAAAGGTGTGAAACTGGGTAAGGATAGTGGGGAATAAGATTGGAATTGGATAAAGTGTAAACAAAGTAAAAAGTAAATAAAATATACAACAAGACTTTGTGGCTAATTCTTTTCCTGTGAGATAGCGTTCATATTTTACATCTGAAAAAATAATAGACGTTAAAACTATGAATAAAAAAAACCCTGGGTACTCCAGTTTCCTCCCAAAGCACAAAGACATGCAGATTAGGCAAATTGGAATTTCCCAATTGCCTGCAGTGTGTGAGTGTCTGTGACTATGCTTATGTGCTCTGTGATGGATTGGCACCCTGTCCAGGGTGTACCCCGGCTAGTGCCCTGAGTCTCCTGGGTTATGCTCCAGACAGCCCATGACTCTGTACAGAATAAGCAGTATGGAATGAATAAATAAGTATTAGACAAGATCTCCAAGTCTTATGTGCTGTTGATAAAAAGTTTAAGTCAATGGTAGCACTTTACTCAAAAGGTATGTACAGCTTTATACAAACATTTTGCAAAGTTTTTTTTTTAAAGCAATTCTGGAGAATTTATGAATGCCTACAGCAATGCTGGAGGATTTATCAAAGCCTTATTTTATAAAAAGTAAGATGATATTATATAAGATTTTTATGTAACTTTCCATACACCATCCATAAATTATTATTATGAGAGAGATGATTGAGATACTATGTTATTGTCATTTTTTTTATCCGTATCTTGTACTATACTCTACTGTATTAGCTTGCTTTACTACCAGCACAACGCAAAAGACATGTACAGTGCTTCGCAGAAATGTTATATCTTGTATTTGAGGTTATTAAAACCATTTTTCTGTCTGGCATATGAGCGTCATAAAAATAAACTTTACCATCATCGTTTTTAAACAGAGCTATCATGTAGTTTCATGCTCATACTGTATAGGAAGTACACATTGTACCATGCAAGATTTGCTTAAGATATCACTTAAAATAATAATAATAAATTATTTAACTACGAAATGATTATCCACATTACAAAACCATGAAGTTTCCACTGCATTCTAAAAAATATTAAAGAATGATCGAACAGAGTTATTACTATGTCCTATCAGATTGCACCATGATCCTACCAGGTGCTTATCACGCACTTCCTACGTTGTCACTGCGTCCGGTGGTCTGTGTCATGCATATAGTACGTCAGTGAAGTTTCATGCATCTTGCTTTAATCACATCCTCATAAGACTTTTTCAAACAATACTACGTCCTTATACTAAACCATACTACTGTAATATTACTGCGTTTACTCAATTTCTTTTGCAGAAGTAGTGGGAGCTTAGTGCAGAGTGACAGGGTGTTTTATTAATTATTTATTCAGAAATATGATTTCAAGTTGGCATTTTGCTCATATTTTCACTGCTGGGATATCCATACTTCTCGGTTTTAATAGGTACCAAATGTTTCACACTGCGCCAAAAGTATTTAAAGAGTCTAAAACAGACTGAGACATATAACTTGCATTGGGTTTTTAAAGTACAATTACACATTGCTGTACAGAACTTTTAGAGGCCACAAGTTAATATAAGTTAACAATACGTTACTTAGTTGACTAATAATTAGTTGGTGATAATAAGGACATGTTATAAAATCGACATTATTATCATTGTTAGGTTAAATTAAAAGTGTAAATCTGTCGATCTGAGCCAGTCAGCTAATTAGATCTCTTAGTTCGCTAGCTGGTTTCGGTAAAGTGTGTTGTTAATTTATGTTGTGTTGTTAGGCCTTGTTCACACGAACGTTAAATTTTTGGATAAACGAACGCGCTCTGAACGTCCTGGACGTTTATGTTGTGTTTTGTAGTGGCGCTTGATTGACTTCTACACCGGCGTTCGTTTGGCTCTGTCTAACGCCAGCCTGCAGCCCAAATTGTTGTTTGTTTGTTAACCTGTGAGGTCAGTGTGTCGGGAACTGGATATGAAAGCCCTTGTCATTTTATTAGAGGTGCCTCCTTTTAATATGGACCATTTTGCTATATTAGACATTAATCTTCTTATTTTAAAAATTCTCATTATACGGCAATTTAGGGAAAGAAAAAATTGCCGCCGATTAAAGGATTTCGGATTAAAGGGAGTTTTTTTTGTGGTTTATGAAGAAATGCGAAAATTTTGATTGTCTGCTGCAGCTGGTGCAATACCACATTGCATGCCAATCAACCAATATGCGATTTGGTGTTAGCCCCAAAGAGAGACTCTGTGTCACTTTATTTGGCTTTTTTTTCCGCATTTCCCTATGTATAGCATGTAGGATTATCGGATATATCCGGTCCTCCAAAGTGTAAAATGAACGCGAAAAAAAGGCACTAGAAGCGTTTTCCCTGCGTTCGTTGGGATTTGAATGCCAAGAAAAAGTTGCATGCAACATTTTTTGGACGCCGTATAAACGCGCAGCCGCCAAACGCATGTCACCAAAGCCCATGTGAACACTCTCATTGACTCCTATGTGTAGAAAACCCTAGGCACTTGATCCGCGCTCACCGAACGCCACGAACGCCAGAAAAACGCTCGATTTTACCGCTCATGTAAACAAGGCCTTAATTTATGTTGTTGCATGTATGTAGCAGGAGGTACGTTGTTTCGTTTCCAACCATGTACTGAACTGTATATGGTTGGAATGACAATAAAAGCCTACTTGACTTGACTTGACTACTTGTTTTTACATAATTATGTAATTAATTACAAATTATTCTTACTAACTTACTCATTGTCTGTGCCGCTTTATCCTGTATACAGGATTGTGGGGACATGGAGCCTATTCCAAGAAACACAGAAACAAGTTACTGCACTGCTGCACCATGGTCACACTTTATTACATTACATGCCGGGAAGATGATGATCTAATGAGCATCTTGTTGTTATTTATACTCTGTTATTTATAACCATGACAAAGTAAAATTAAATTGAATAGAGTACGAAGCAGGATACATCCTGGACAGGGTGCCAATCCATCACAGGACACTCACACACATACTCAGTCACACACTATGGACAATTTGAGGCCAGCAGTTAGCTTAATCTGTGTGTCTTTAAACTGTGGGAGGAAACCGGAGTACCCGGATGAAACCCACAAGGACCAATAGAAACATACAAACACAGACACGGGGGAGGGGCACAAAGCAGGGTACACACTGGATGGAGTGCCACACAGTATGGGAAATTTGGAAACGCCACTTAGACTCATCTGCATGTCTTTGGACTTTGGGAGGAAACGGGAGTCCCAGAAGAAAACTCACCAAGCATGGGGAGAACATGCAAACTCCTTGCGGACAGACCTGAAGTGGGAATCGAACCCAGACCCTGGAGGTGCAAAGTGAAAGTTTTAACCACTACGCCACCTTATTATTGTTATCATTATTAATGTCAGTCATCACCAGCAGCAGTCATCAACTTCTACTTAAGGCGGAGTTGCATGTAAACTGGTGTGTTGTAAGTTTTATAACCTGTAAGACATTGTAAGACATTGTAAGACATCGTAAACTAATAAGAAGATTCCTGAGCCCCGTCACTTCCTTATGCCTTATGTGGTAACACCTTCTATATCCTGTACCTAGACGAATATACTGTACATCCAAATGTCTCTTGTCTGCTATGACCCTTTTGTTTAATCAGGAGAATGTCTCCCTCTATGACTGACATGTTAATGACTGGTTCTTTTAATGTTCGGGACGTAGCACCGTTTAAATGTGTTCTCTTAGCTGAGAATAAACAGAGATCTTCAGACATCATACCTGTGTGTGTGTGTGTGTGTGTGTGTGTCGGTCGCTTAGGCCTGGACCAGTGAGAATATCAAGGTAGGTTGGACACAACAAGCAATAACTCCTAATCCCCTAGCTTAAAACTTATCTTGGACACACTTGTTCTTCATTTCAACCTAACACTTGCTTAAGGGCCGAGTGGTGGCATCTTAAACCCCTGAGCTTTTAATCAGTGTCCCAGAGCCTCAACCTCCAGAGTCAACAAAATATTATTTTTAATGACTATTTAAATTCGTTCATTCATTAAAATCATTATTTAGATTAACTAATTTGTATGTGTCAGTCAAAGATTGTTCATTTTTTTCATTCCCAAAAATCCCTTTTATCCATCCTTCGACTGTAAACCGTTTATCCGGGTCACGTGATTAAGTGTGCCCGCGGGACTACTGGAACGTTAGTCTCGCTCGCCCTCTAGTGACGCGACAATGCCACTACGACTAACAGTTTGTTTGTGGTTGCCGGGCAACAGCAACCGGAAGCTGAAACTACAAGATTTAACACGAAGATTGAACTTTAATTCAGCATTGGGGGGGAAAGAAGATATGGCAACGGAAAGAAGAGTGAAAGAGAAAGAGCCCCTGGATATTGTTCACCAAAATGCCATTCATGTGGAGACGATCCTGAAAGAGCAGCGCTGCCAGAAGCTTTACACCGAGTTCACCATCAACCCTTTCAGAAAGTGTGAGTCGATAGCTGTTGTTGTTGTTGATGGGTTTATAAAAGACAAATAATAGCTCCCTGTGAAGCCCTGCCCAGTGATCCATGATTTTATAATTTTAATAGTATCATATTAAAGGTATAAAAGTATGCTATTGCTAAGCTGTTATAGTTATTTGCCCATTTGATTAGGCACTTCAGTTTGATGGTTTTAATTAAACTCTAAATAGCTTTCAATAAAACAGGGACTATAAAATATTAAATGCAGCCTAATGTATTCTAAGGCTTAAAAGGTCTAATAAAATTAAATAAAATAAAGCTGGAGATCTCAAATTATTACTTAACTATCTCAGTACACATCTGAGAAGTGACTTTAATATTTAAATCTGATCATGTTCAGAGCAGGTTCATGTATTTGTATTGTACATTTGTGCACATGTTGCATGGTTAAAAGGTTTTAAAACTGCAGAATTAAACGATATAATCAGTAGTATTTATTAGGATATACCTTTATTCGTCCCATAGTGGGGAAATTTCTAATAATTTTTACACTTTTTGGCAAGGTGAGTGAAGATTTAGTTTAAAAAATGACATTTTTGAGTCTCAAAAGACTCACCTCCAGGGTCCGGGGTCGATTCCCACATTAATATCCGCGTTAGTGTTTACTCTGTGTTAATAAAAACTAACTTATTTCACAGACATACCTTCATGTTAAATGCAAATATAAATATTTATTTATTTATGACAGACAGCACTGTGGCCTCACACCTCCAGGGTTTGAGCATTCAATTCCTGCCTCGGGTCTGTGAGCATGGAGTGTTGCGTGTTAGGTTAATAAATTATCCCAAATTGCCCATAGTGTGGGTTTGCACCCCGTCCTGGAGGGTGTACCTCGTTCTCCCAGTGACCCTGTATACAGGATAAAGCGGTATAGATGATAAGTGAGTGAGTCTCAAAAGAGTACTGAATTATACAGTTAATTTCCCTAATATTTTGGTCAGTTTTTCTCAAACATTTTGCAGTGCTACCCATTTTAAAAATATAATAATAATAATAATAATCTCTAGTAATCAAATGTCACCCAGTCTGTGAAAACCTAGCTAAAGACCATTTAATACATAAATCTGTATTAATTTATAAGTTTATACACCCTTCCTGATTTTTTTAAAATCAGAATTCACTGAATAGCTCCAAAAAACTCATTGCCAGTTATTGCAAATGCTTAATTACAATTGTTGACACCAAGGTTTGCACAAAGCGTTATATTAGGTTTAGGGGCAATTACTTTTTCAAATAGGGATAGGTAGGTTTGAACAGCATTTTTTCTCTTTATAAATGAAATCATCTTTTAAGAACTGCATTGGGATAAGGGAGTTGCTGATTAGGGAAGGAAGCACTTTATATTTTTATTCTAAGGAAGACTGGACTGGAAAGCACAGGGAAGCTGAGGAGAGTGAGACCTATAGATGGCGGTGATGCAACTTACAGAACTAAAGCATGCTGAGTGTTACTGAAAGGAAACATGTCAAGAAGAAAGTGTGTGAAAATTCCAGATAAAGGGTTTAATAAACAGAACAAGACAAGACAAGATCAGGGAAGGAAGCATTAGATGTTTTTTTTTTTTTTTTTAAGGAAGGCTGGAAAGATGAGGGAGGTCTACGTACATTTGGCGGTAGTGTAACCAACCTACTAGATACCAACCTTTAAACAACAAAGAACAAGAAGGAGAAGGAAAACTGCATTTCCTATTTACTCAGGTTATCTTTGTTTAATACTCCTAACTTAATATTATTATGTGTTTGACAATCTCAATCATTTACTGTAAGTGTGACAAACGCGCAAAACAAAAAGAATTCAGAAGGGGGCAAATACTTATTATAGCACTGTACGTAGAAAACAGTGAATGACAAGGGGGAAAACATTTCCGTAGCTCGTTTTTAGAGAATGGGTCTAATATTTGATTACTAGAGCTTCTTACTCTTGACCTTTGCACTCACCAGTGCTCTTTCTATTATGTATGTTTTATTAAAATTCTTATTTTAATAAAATTTTTATTTTCTTATTGACATTATTATGGTCATTTATGGGCAAACTTGCTTTGGGGTTTAAATGGCAGGTTACTGCCAGAGCTCAATAAGACTTACAGGATAATCATTTTTATAATGCCGGCTTATGAGTTCTAATACGGTATGGAGCCCATGGAGGTTTCATATTTGGATATATACTGTATCTAAGGATATCCTCAGGATGTTACAGTAAAAATAAAAAGTGTAGAGAAGTACATGTACTGCAGTTTTGAATCAAGAGCTTGAGTTCTGGATAAACAGTAAATCATCATCTTCATCTTTTATTTGTCTGACCATTAATTCAACATTAACCTCAACACTGTTTATGCTACTGCATGATCACTATGTGTATCAATGACAATGTTGTACATTTTCTTCCAGTGCATGTTTTACCTGATAAACCCATGTCACGAAAAACAAACGAAGAAGTTGAGGAGGACCGTATGTACATCTTTACAGAATTTACATTCACTCATCTGTATCAGGAATCATTTTATTTACATATTGGAAAAGCTATGTATGCTAATCTGTAAATAAATAAAGCTACAAAGCTATGTATGCTAATCTGCAAAAATCTTAGGCATAATATTATCTTTAATATAAATTTTTTTAGGTATGTTTATCATGTCTGCATTATTATGTACAAAACCGTTAATATTTCCAAACTTAATTTAAAAATTAATAAATAAATAATCTTACAGAAGAATATCTATCTATCTATCTATCTATCTATCTATATATATATATATAAAAAAAAAACTCAGATAAGACTTTTTGACCGAATAACATTGAACAATATTTAATGGGGAAAATACGTCAGCAACAGTAACTACGAGGGGTGTTCAAGTCAAACTTTTAAATGAGAAGAATAACAAAGCACAGTTATGAGAGTAAAAACTACCTTTATTTATCTACAGTTATAAAATCCCTGCTACACTAATGCATGTATCCCAGTTTTTCACTTTTCTTAGTACTATTTTCTTAGTACGCCAGTGCCATGATCGGACTGCCTGATTCACATCTGATACTCCCAGGGCCTCCCAGGAACTTCTATAATAACCCAAACATGAGGAAATGGCTCAGAGAGAGATCAGGGCCCATATTTACTAAGCGGCACGGAGTAGGAAATCTCTCCTAAGTGGACATACATTCTCAGAATTATGCCACTTTTAGGAGTAGGAGTAAGAGCTATTTATTAAGATTTAAAAAATAGGAAATCACTCCACCATCACTTAGGACAGCTCCAGAGGTGAGCTCATAAAAAAGATAGTTTTTTTTTTTTTTTTGCTTTGCGTCCAGGATGTAACTGGCCCATTAATGAACATTCCATATGCTGTTTGCGCAGGTTATAGGGGTTTCCCTTTACTCTAGAGGCTTTTTTACCGTTGTGATTGGAGCAGTCTGATTAGGATAACATCATGCAGCCGGGCTACACATCTGTAGGTTTTGTCTGTGTGCATAAAACTTTCATAAAACCGCCGCTGATTTCACTATTTCGCTTTTTCCAAAAACCTGTCAAAACTACAACACCCACTATAACGTGCAACAAATTCCAAACTGTCCCTAAAATCTTCTGTAATAGCTTTTTTTCCTCATTTATGAGAAATTTCATCATCAGTCTCGTTTTGACTTGAATGGCCCTTGTACTTTATGATAATTAAACAAAAAAAATAAAAATAATTGAAGTTCTCTGGATGTGACACAAATCCAGAAACCTTATTATGGCACTTTCGACATTGCTTCATTAATAATTAAGGTGATGTAGTGCAAAGACATAATATTTGACCTGAAGATTTGATTATTTCTGTAACTGGGAGCAGTGATTTGCACTTATAGTGTGTTTTTTAGCCTCTTCCACAGCTTTGCATTTTACATATTACAGTATGTTATTACCTGACATGGTTCTTTTGTGAACGAAGTAGTCCACAATCCAGCCATAGGTAAATGGGTGCTTAATCAAATTGATGTTGAATTAAATCATATAGGTGCTGAATCAAATCGCTGTTAAGTCGTTGGTATGGGTGCTGAATCAAATCGGTGTTAAAATGAATTGTATGGGTGCTGGATTGAATCATATTGGTACTGAATTGACTTACCTTACTAAAATTTGGCTTTCTTTTTTACCCTTAATGGTAAAGAACAATCTGTATAATGTACATAATTATCCTGGTATGTTGTCATTTAACATTAAGTATTATCTTTTATGGCAGCTGCTTTCCTGAAGCTCATTCGAAGATCATATTCAGAACCAACGAAAAAGTATCCTCGTCCAATGACGGAGTCTCAAGAAATTGGATGGATTTCCACTCCTCTGGTAGGGCAGTAAGGCAGCGAAGTAAGATATATTCCCTGTTATTAACTTATTAGAAAAAAAAAAAGTAACAGAGTGTATGCACTTTACATTTCAGATTGATTCAGATCGCTCGGACAGAAGACTGAACTTCCCACGGCAGAATTCTGAAATCACCAAATACATGGAACATGCCTGGCGTCTGAAGGAACAAACTCAAAACCTTAGATGAAAGAAGGCACATTTTTGTATCTTGTCTTTAACTGCCTTAAAAACATATTTTGCTTTAATCCTCCAATCATGCCATGTTCACTAAAAATCAACTCATCACAATAAAAGAAGTTAACTATCTATGAAAAAAAGAACAGAAATTTGTTCCGTAGTTAATCGGGTATCTAAAGGTATGTTTTTTGGAATGTGGGAGGAAACTGAAGAGCCCAGAGAAAACCCACATAGACAACTTGAGCACAGGATCAAACACGGGACCGTGGAGGTGTGAGGTGGCAAAATGCTACCCACTGCACCATCATACTGCCTGAAATTCACATATTTTGAGAAAAACTTGAAAGAGACAGATTTAGTTTGTCACGGAAAAAAGGTGGCTAAATTGTGAATCATGCCTAGCTATGTCTCTTGAAAATGGATTATATTTGAGTATTGCGGCAAAAGGTCATGTGATGGAGAAATATGATTTACAAGGAATAATTCTGCAAATGTGCACTTTATAAAAAGAAAAATCCATAATAATCAGCGCTGAGCTACATCTAAGCTAGTGAATCTGGTTAGCATGGAAACATTACATAGCTCCTGTTGTGGACTTTAAACATCAAAGCCAGCACAACCTTTACTAAAGTCCATCCTAAACAGTTCTACACTACTGGCATCATATTTGCAGCCACTTATCTACTTATAGAATATGAATGGAGGCTAGAGAACACTAGTTAACCACGCTGTAGATCTCCAGAGATAATAACACATCCTGTTCATAAATAGAGCCAGATGTTGAGTGCAATTACAAAAATTATATCTCAAGTCATTTATGCATAACACATACAAGCAATGTTAACTGCTGCCAGATATATGAATTTGGATTGCTGGCAATATGCCTTACAGGCTGCCTTTTATTCATAATGTATTTCTACAAGGCATGTTCTATTTCGCATGCTGAAGCAGGTCAATAGTAAATGAATAAATGAGGAATAAAACACTTGAGGTTGTGCTGTAATAGGAAAATAATCAACAACAGGGTGTTAATATGAAAAAAGCAAGTTACACTTATCACACATAATTTAATTATTTTTGGAGATTCATTGAACAATCTACTGTTTCCTCCCTTTCTGAATTCTGTTGAGCTCTTTTTATTATGGATAGATGGACATGCATCTACTGTATATAAAAAAAACCTGTATCAGAGAATAACACCATGGAGTAGAGAGGTGTGTTGATCAGGAAAACATACGTAGTGTGTGACGCGGCTGACGAACAGCTTGATGAACTTGTCTGAACCCACAGAATCAGTGAGCGCAATTTCCCGTAATCTATTTAGTCACATACTGTAAGCATTACATCAAGTATAGGAATAATAACAATAGTTTCAAATGCGTAAATATTGGAAAACATGCCATTTAAGAAACATCACAGTATTGCTTTGCTTTTCAAAAATATGTTTACTGTGAGGGAAAAATCGAGGCTGTCCAAACATTTAAACATTTAGGATGTTTACTTATCCTAATAAAACTTTTTTTTTTTATTGTGGGAACAACACTAATTGGTTCAATAATATAATTTGTGTTGTATTAACTACATAAATTTGGTTCACCGTGTGTCCGGTGCAGGGGATGCTGTTTGAGGTGAAAACACACTAATTAAACGCCCTGGAGACCCTGGAGCTGTAGGGCAAGAACACTTCTCACTACACCATGGTAAAGCGGGTAAGCAAGGCGCAGAAATCCCTTCAGATTACATTAGCGAAGGAAATTATTGACCCAAAAAATATAATAATAATAATAATAAGTCTATTGTCTCAGCATGAATAAAAGAATACACAACTTAAAATAAAATTGTTCACTATATTTTAATTAAGTCAACTAAACATTTAAGGTGCAACAAGTTACTTAACTATTTCAAGTCGGAATGTTAAAGTGAAATTAAAAAATAATAACAGTTTACTATAATTGCGTTAAAGCTTAACAAATCTGCAGTTTTTAGATCTGAGAAAAAAGCAGCATTTCATTTAGAGTGAACTGTTTTAGAGACATTTTATTTCTAAAAAGTTCTTTTTTATTTACCATTATTTTATTTATAACTTATTTAAACCTGAATATACATACAAGAAGTATTCGAGTGAAATCCGAACTTGTGATGAAATGTCTCATGAACAAAGGCACCAGGAGGGATAAGTGTATTAGTGTAGCAGGGGGTTATATAGAGAAATAAAGGGAGTTTTTACTCTCATAACTGTGTTCTGCACAATCAAAAGTCCTGGTTTGGCTTGAATGTCCATCACCATTAGTAGACTGTACTTTATTTAAGCCAACTAAACATTTTAGGTGCAACAAATCACTGAACAATATTAAGTTGGATTGTTAAAGTAAAAAAATATATAGATAAATATAATTAAGAGAAATCTGAGAAAAACAGCATTTCATTTTGTAGTGCAATATACACAGTTTGGAGTGTTTTATTCTGGCTGTGTTAACTAAAAACATATTAAAAACACATTAAAGACACAAAGTCCACTGAAACATCTTATATTCACCTTATTGGCCGATACAGTTAAACTTACTGAAAACTGGTTAGATGTTTCCTAAATAAAGTATAACGGGAAAATTGAAATTTGATTAAAAGGTAAATTCTGATCCCAATGTAATAATACATCAGTACAATATTTGGTCAACTATAAGAGCTTTGGAAAATAGAATGTGTAGTAAACAATCTTCCTGTTTTCAACAGATCTTGTGATTCAGATCTTCTTTCTAAAGCCAGTGACTGGTACCGTCGAGACGTGGATTAAATCTCCAATGACTCCCTGTTGCATGTGTAGTGCGCTACTGAGAATAATGTAACACTCTCTAGTCTCTATAGGAAACTTAAGGAAAGTAAGGAACCATTTAGGTATTAGCCTTGAGCTGAGTATTTTGACTGAACATGATGCAGCTTGGGTGTTAGATTAAATTGATTAGATTAGATTAGATTAGATTAGATTAGATTAGATTAGATTAGACTCTATTTTATTGTCATTGCACAAAGTACAGTACATGTACAAAGGCAATAAAATCATCACAACAAATATTCGTGTTTAGGTCGTTAGTATTTCTTTTTTTTATTTCTTTTTTTTCTATGTTTTCTTTCCACAGTTCTTGCATGAGGTATGCATAAAAACCGTAAAAAAAAAAGGTAAACAACAGCAAAGCTACTACACGTCTGTTTCTAATACGTACATATTTTGAGTAAGTCATTTTTTTATAATGTAAAGCTGTCAACAAAAAAAAAAATGACTACCTCATACTTCCCGAAAAGCAAACAAGATGTCTACAGAAATCAGGAATAAATAATCACCTGTCATTATTCCATCCACAGAACAAAAATGGATGCTTTTTCTTCCCCACTGGCTGGCTATACTGTAATATACTTATCATGGTTTATACAACGAAGCAAGGGTTGCTGTATAGTAAGTGTATGTCTGGCTGATTTAGCTAGTTGGTTTTCTTGATCGGCAAATGATTGAATTACACAGCCGAAGTTTTGACATTAAGCTCATACTGGCCTGAGGTTTAAAATGTCTTTTGGACTTCAATACACTTCGCTGGTGACTCACATATTTCCCCAATGCTGCTTTTTTAAGTACTGTAAGTTCAGATAGACTGTGTGCTCCAGATCCCGGAGTTGCTAGTAGATATCCAGACATCATTCATTCATTCACTACTGCAATCCAAGAAACCTGAAAGCAGGTTCGTTCCTGGCTAAAGCGGAACATTGAAAACTTGAACAACATGATCTAATTCGGATTTCATTTGGACAGCACGAAGAAGCATGGCTTGTAAGTGATATTTTATTTTTTTTGCTATCAACTGTATATGTTTTAATGACAGTCTGACTATTCGCTTGAAACACTTTATACCACTATGTCTCATTCAGAACACATATTGGGGTAATCACTGTGCAGTCGGGAAATCCACGTGACCATGACTGCACCTTTGAAACTGCCTTTTGAACCCCTGTCCTGGTCAAGTACATTTCCTGTGATTGATGCTCAGCTGGAGCCCTGGAGATCCCAGTGTCCTTATATGGTCATAACTTAAAAAAAAAAAAACAGCACCTGATTACAATCTTTGAGGAAGGGTGTATGCTTAGCTGGAAGATCATAGATGAGGCTGAAAAAGACCGCAAGGAGATCCTTAGCACGAAAAACAACCTGGAAGGAAATTAACGTATGACTATGGTCATGTCACCCTAACACAGAAACCACATGTCTTTCATGGTGCCTGGTGATAATGACTTTTTCTGCTCTGGAACAGAGTAACAGGTTTGGCCTCAGCAACGCATCTAAAGATAGTCCTGTTGGTAGATGAGGCTCTGCTGATTGTCAGCACCTCACATCACGGCAGGTGGCGATTTGGAGGAAACCATTCTCTGTGCTGTTTGTACTTTCTTTTCACTTGTAAAATGACTTCTTCCAGATGTCATGTCAATAAGGATCACACCCTGCTGTGTCTAGAATTCCTTTTTCTGCAAGTGCTGCCCTGGATAAAGACCTAAGGTGGCTTGTTTCCAGCATAGTGTCAAAGCCTTGGTCTTCCTTCAGCCCCAATATTAACAACATTTGTGGGGCCTGGGAGGACATATCCACCAATCTTGCTGTAGTGTTCCCACTGCTCTTGGCAGCTTTTTTTTTTCTTCCACCATTCTGTGGAACCATCACTCAGACTGGACCTTATCCCTCCTTTCTCTTGGTTTGGCTGGATTTCCCAAAGCTTGATCAAGGGACTTAAGCTATTATTCAAATGAAGACATTTTTCCCACTGGTCCCACTTTGTCATCGATGCAGTTATGTAAAGGCAACACTTGCATTGACACTTTAGTTAGGTCCCTGAAGGGAAATTGTAGTTTGATCCCTGGGCTGCACCAGTCGATGTTAGTAAAGCTCTTTAATACTACATGTGAACTCTCTTGAATTTGTCCTACTGTTTTGCCAAACCATCAAATTTTATATGTTGTACATTTTATTAACAATACAATCAGATCAGAAGCAGTAGCTCACTAGGATCTAGGCAAAGAAAGGCAAATCAGAGATTTTTTTAGGAATGATAATAGAGGTGGAGATAGAGCAGTGCACAGGTTTTTTCACCAAGGATTTAGATGTGCTTGTATGAACGTGTCTATCAATTTCACCCAGCTCTTATCTCTTCTCACAACACAAGAGCGGGAAAAAGCTGATAATGAATAATGAACCTTACTGGAAGCTTCAGATACTAACTCAATGTGTTTCAAATGATTACTACAATATAATTTGTTTATATTTTAACAAGAGAAAGAGCATGGTCAGATTTATTATAAACAGGCGAAGAAGTGGACTTTTAACCATGTCAGTTTTTGTGTTGGCCCTGATTACAATGAATGCTTGTTCTTAGGGCTGTTGAGTGTATCATAACTTTAAGAAAACCGTTATATATAAACGACTGTGATGATGACTGGCCTGAACTCTTGAGGCAGGTAGAATGGATGCATTTGACTGTGGTGTGTTCCATGTTTGGTGACCACGAATGGCAGCGAACAGTCATGTTCTTATCATCGCACCATTTGTCGCAAGTCATAAAATAAACTCCCTGTCCTTTCAAATTTCAATATTTGTCCAATCTGTCCTTGTAGACTGAACAGGGGGTTAAATAAACTGGTCTTGTACTAGGCAACTGAACCATGTTGTGCTGAACGAAGAGAGAATATCGCAGTTCATCATGTCACATTGCAAACAAATTTATGTCTTGACATTATCATGTTTATTTACTATGGACTGTACATTGGCACGCAGTATGCTG
This sequence comes from Clarias gariepinus, assembly GCF_024256425.1. Classification (NCBI taxonomy): domain Eukaryota; kingdom Metazoa; phylum Chordata; class Actinopteri; order Siluriformes; family Clariidae; genus Clarias; species Clarias gariepinus. The sequence goes on from NC_071105.1 coordinate 9,007,901, forward strand.
GGCAGAAGTGGAAAAATGCGCTTCAAGTTTTACACACCTGATTGCTTCTCCCGGTGATTTATTCATCTCCTCCAGACCGAGCTCCCATTGTTTTGATCACATTCTCTGCAAGCAAAAAGTAACTAATATTAGATTGTGATTTAAAATTCTTAAGAGCAGCAGTCGAGACAACATCTGGCGTAGATGCACCATCTGTGCCATCTTGGTGTGGCCTTTTTTATGTATGGAACATAAGAGGGTTATCAAACACATGGAGGAGGAAAAAAGAGTCGAGCTACAGTGCATCACAAGGCTGAGATGGAAAAGCAAATGCTGGTACTGTATCAAGTCAGGATTTGCCTTACATTTTAATATGTGTTTGTCAAAAAAAAAAAAAGGGTAAGAATATGTTTAATCCGGGCCAGCACTTAAATGTGGGCATTCTTGATTGAGTGTGTCAGATTGTAAATTTGTATTTATAGTTGAGTGTCTGCAGGAGGTCAGTCTCATAAAACAGCCCCAAATCAGTGTGTGAAGGCATGGTGTTTAAAACACATGGCAGCTCTCTCCTACCGGGACAATGATTAGAAGAGAGGGGACAGATTAATCAAAGGAGAGCTGGCGTGTGGCCGAGGACATAGCTGCCATGGTGAAGGAAAGGCGACGTTGGCCTCCATCAGTCCGGAACAGCGGGAGGGAATGAGCAATGAAGGGCTTGGCATAATAACCTTATTATGTCACTTTATAGCCAGTGGTAAATTAGAATTATTAGGTCATAATGCCAGCAAGGCAACCCTACAGAGGGAAAAAGAGACAAAATGATAGAACTTTAGTTGAGAAAAGCTTTTCTGTTTAGGTCAGTTTAGTAGATGCACTGATTCCACTTTATTTTCTGGTTCAAATAGTCGCCCCTGCTCCATTCTTGTTCCTTCACTTAACCTTTATAATTAGGTCTGTCTCTTTCTTTTCTTTTCTTTTATCTATGCGTGCATGTCTGTGCGTGTGTGTTTGTTTTGTGTGTGGAATTGTTTAATCCATTTGATAATTTTTTTTACGCTTCATGCACGTAGACCAGTTGATGTACTTCATATTCATGTAGACATCCATACTGCTGCTTTTTCTTTTCATTCAGAAGCAGACAGAACAGAATTCAGATATGGAAATGCTGGAAATGTATATGCAAATTAATATATATTTCTTGCAAACACTGCAAACTCTGAAATGAATAAAAAAAGGAATTTTATTGCATATTTGTGGATTTAAAAAAGCATGGTCCTGAGAGAGAGAGAGAGAGAGAGAGAGAGAGAGAGAGAGAGCGAGAGAGGGAGAGAGGGAGAGAGAGAGAGACGGAGAAGTATGAGTAAGAGTGTTGCAGGATATGTGCGAGGACATTGTGACAGTGGTGAGGTGTGTGCTAAGAATGACGGACTGGTTCAAGGTGGAGGTGGGATTGCATCAAGGATTGGCTCTTATCCCTTTCTAGTTTGCAATGGTGATGGATAAGGTCAGACAGGAGTCTCTGTATGACTATGATGTTGAAATGAGACTGAAGAGGTGGGAGCATGGACTGGAGAGAAGGCCGAGTACATGTGCATGAACTTGAAGTCTAGAGAAAAGAAAAAACACAGTGCAGGCAGAGTGGACTGAGGAAGATGTATAAAAGTTATAGGGAGATTTTAGAAGATGGTAGTCAGGCCAGCTATAATATAAAATAGGATGTGGTGCTGGAGTTGAAGATGCTGCAATTTTCAGTGGGAGTTATAAAAATTAACAGGGCTAGAAATGAGTATAATAGAGAGAGACTGGGTGAGCAGGATGCTTTGGAGTAAAAGTGAGACAGGTGAGATTGAAGTGGTTTTGGAATGTGCGGCGGAGGGATGTGTGGTATAATGGGAGAAGATTGCTGAGCATGGGCCACCAGGCGGTTAGAGAAGAGGGAGGCCAAAAAGGAAGTTTAAGGACGTAGTAAGGGAGGACATGACGGAGGAAGAAGACGAGAACAGTGTGCGGTGGAGACAAATGATGTGTTGTGGCAACCCTTAATGGGAGAAGCTGAAGTATGAAGAAGAAGAAGACAAAAAATACTGCAAACTCTGGAAAACGTTGAAAAGAAATCAAGAAGTTAAAATGTCAGCACTGTCAGCATGGTCTGTAGATTCCGGCTCTGACAGTTTCCTGATAACTAGAAATGGCCATTATTATACAGATAAGCTTCCAAAAATATGGTTTTCTTTTTGCCTTAATAACACACAGACATACTGTAGAGACTCAGCAGTTTCTTCTGCCCCAGATATACTCTAGATAATGATTATGGCTAATCAAAGCTCCATATGGCCTGTTTATTAAAACCTGTGATATGAATGGTTCTACACAGCAGGACTCTCTTGCAAAAAATAGATTCGAGGGATTGTGTCAGACAGAGATGAAGAAGGATGACTCCTTCGATAGTTTCGTTCATCCATCCACATACAGTACGATTGAAAGTATGAATGCACCGAAACTGCATATATAGCAGATTAAAATCGGGTTCAAATTACATTTAGGCACATTTTACATCTGTAAATCCATATGCCTCTTTAAGGTACATTAAATATTGAGGTTTTACCAAGATTAATGAGAATAAAACATTTTTATAAAACAACGTAAAAAACAAATGTAAGGAAATATTTTCGGCTGTAATGGTAACTCTGTCTATGTAACTAAAATGACTTTTTACTTTAAGAGTGTGTCTATTGTGTACAGTTTGTTTATACGCTGAAACATGCTAAAGAAGTCTCTCCTGTTACTCATTTAAGAGCAGCCCTTATCATCAAAAAAGAAAAAAAATCTTACCTTTTTGTGGTTAAAAGCATCTTATCTTAAGTTCAAACTTATAGTACAATTTTCTCTTGGGCTTTGTCCCTTTTATCCTAGGGAGGGCGACATACAGTATCAGATCATTTGATTGGAGTGACCCGGCACAAGTTCAATGCCAGATGCCCTTCCTGTCGCAACTCTCCTATTTTCTAACCAGGCTTGTGATTAGATTACAGTTTTACAGTAGGGTTTTTGTTTGTTTGTTTGTTTTTTTAAATAGGCTACTACTAGACAGTTGGTGTTTCCAAAAATTGGTGCTTTGAACCAATTAACCCTAACCTGCGTTGCGTGTCTTTGGACTGTGGGAAAGAACCAGAGGAAACCCACAAAACACAGGGAGAACATGCAAACTCCACTCATAGAGTGGGATTCGAACCCTCGCCCTGGAGATACCATGCCATCCCGTAGATTTAAGGGTCTTGCCCCAGGACCCAACAGTGGTGACCTGGCAGTGGCATGGCTCAAACCCCTGACCCTCTAATCAGCAACCCACAGCTTTAATCGTCTAAGCCACCACCTCCCCTCAGACTTACAGTGCAATGTCTGGTGCAAATGGCATCCCAATTGAATAAACATCCAAAAATATCTTTCTAATAATAATTTAATTTGTAAAACTTGCTTTGCCTTACTGATTCCCAAGACCCAAGACTTCCCAATCCCAAGACTATGGAAAACTGCTTCAGATTTGTTTCCTAATTTAAATATTTTTTGTTTTAGATGTTTAACAGTTCCTCAATGTCAGTACAGGGCCTGAACTTCTTTGGAGATACTACATATTTTCCAATGCATAATTCATACTGTATGAATTTCTAAGCTAATTTGGGTTTGTTAAGAAAAAGTAAGAAATACTCGTACACTGCTCAGTGATGCTCAGGAGGTGGATTTCTGAGGAGATGAATGCTGACAGATTGAGCAAATGAAGTCAGAACAGAAGAAATTCAAGGCTATGATCAATTCTCTAGAGGAAAAAAAGTTCCATGCACTTAATAATGAGATCCAAGAGAAAGATGAGAGCATCGAGACAAGGTATGTGTGTGAACAGGATGGTGTTGGATGGAAAAACGCGAGTTAAAAAAATAATAAGCGTGCCTTTGTGCCACATGGAGTCATGTATAAAAAATAACTCTCCATCATTACTGGTGGAATAATGTCTGACATTTAACTACACACTTCCACTGAGCTGCCATAAGACAAAGCAAAGGGAGGTGTCTTCGTTGCTCAGGAGTGTGCTAGCAGCACGACTGCATCTCATAAATAATCACACACTATTGGCATGTAAGACTCATTTCACACACCTGTTTTCTTTCTCCCTCTCCCTCTCTCTCTCTCTCCCTTATTCTCTTTTGCTCATAGTAATGGGTCAGTACAGGCCTGTCTCTTTTCATATCTCTATTTTTCTCTGCCTTTTGACAGTGCACATCTATTACCTCTCCGTCATTCCTCCATGCATGCAGCCCAATATCAACCACAAGGCTTGCAGTGAATAGCAGCTGCCACAACGCTCTGGTTGTAATACAGTGAAGGGGAGTAAATGCATGAGGCACTTTGTGTGCATTGAAAGACATTTCTTTTTTTTTTTTTCATGAAGATGCGATAGAACTGTATAAGATGCCTTTCCTCCATGTTCCTTTCATCGTCCCATGAATTTAGTCATAAATGTGTAAATAACCTGAGCTTTATGCACTTGCCACAAATGCTCGAGGAGAATGATTATAATAATATAATAGACACAGGGACAGCTCAAATGCCCCATCAATGTCACCTTCATTTTGGCATGAATTAAAAAATGGTAGGCATTACGCATGCATGCTGCCTACCTGCTTTTAAGTGTATACAGTATGTAATAATTTGTCTCCTTATTATGATCAAGGAAACCGCATGACATGATGATGTGTTGCTAATCCTAGTGATTTTATTGGCGAGATATTGACAGATATTGCATAAAGGAAAGCTAATATAATTAGAATATTGTTCATGATGTGATTACTTACGCTAGTCAGGCTGCTGATGCACACAATTACAAACTGTGGGTTCGGACCAAAGTATGTTTCTATTGTCACATATATATATATATATATGACATTTGGACAACAGAAAGTGTTGTTTAAACTGCCAGAGGAAATCGGGAAAAGTGGAAATTCGAATACAGTTGATGAATCTGCTTCTGCCGCTGGAAAAGTTTGCAGAGGTAAAATCTTACTAGCTGCAGTACCTCAAACCACACAAATCTCTCTAACCAAAGCTGTGTGGGATCGGGGGACAGGGACACAAAAGACCACCGGGTTAAGTTTAAAGTCATGTTTATTAAGCTGGTGATTTATGGTTAAAGAGGAAGCAATTAAACAAAAGGAATTGCCTTGAACATAATTTTAATGCTGTCTCATCACCTGTGAGGCCAATAAACTAGTGTCTCTGAATTTACTGTGACCCTGACTAGGATTAAGTGTTTATGATAGATAGATAGATAGATAGATAGATAGATAGATAGATAGATAGATAGATAGATAGATAGATAGATAGACGGATGGACGGATAGACGGATAGATAGATAGACGGATGGACGGATAACTACAAAGGATGATGAGGGCACTTATTTTTTCCAGCCACTGGGTGTCATCATAATTTTTTGTATAACAAGGTAAATGATTTAAAAATAAAAATAAGCATCAAGTATTTTTTCTTTTTAATAAAAAGGTTTAAACATTGTTGTGGGTCCTTATTTACTTTTACTAACAGAACCAGCTTTAACTATATATATACAGCCACCAATTGTACAAGTTCTCCCACTTAAAAAGATAAGAGAGGCCTGTAGTTTTCATCATAGGTATACCTCAACTATGAGAGGCAAAATACGAAGAAAAAAAAATCCAGAAAATTACATTGTAGGAGTTTAAAAAAAAAAAAAATGCAAATTATGGTGGAAAATAAGTATTTGGTCAAAAACAATCTTTCGTCTCAATACTTTGTTATATATGGTTTGTTGGCAATGACAGAAGTCAAACCTTTTCTGTAAGTCTTCACAAGGTTTTCACACACTGTTGCTGGTATTTTGGCCCATTCCTCCATGCAGATCTCCTCTAGAGCAGTGATGTTTTGGGGCTGTCACTGGACAACACAGACTTTCTATGGGATTGAGATCTGGAGAATGGTTAGGCCACTCCAGGACCTTAAAATGCTTCTTACGAAGCCACTCCTTTATTGCCCAGGCGGTGTGTTGGTGATCATTGTTATGCTGAAAGATCCAGCCACGTTTCATCTTTAGTGCGCTTGCTGATGGAAGGAGGTTTTCACTCAAAATCTCACTATACATGGCCCCATTCATTCTTTCCTTTACACGGATCAGTCGTCCTGGTCCCTTTGCAGATAAACAGCCCCAAAGCATGATGTCTCCACCCCCATGCTTCACAGTAGGTCTGGTGTTCTTTGGATGCAACTCAGCATTCTTTCTCCTCCAAACATGACAAGTTAAGTTTTTACCAAAAAGTTCTATTTTGGTTTAATCTGACCATATGACATTCTTCCAATCCTTTTCTGGATCATCAACATGCTCTCTAACAAACTTCAGATGGGCCTGAACATGTACTGGCTTAAGCAGAGGGACACATCTGGCACTGCCGGATTTGAGTCCCTGGCGGCGCAGTGTGTTACTGATGGTAGCCTTTGCGGTTACCATCGATTTTGGGGTAACCATGTGATTCTGGGATTTTTGCTCACAGTTCTTGTGATCTTTTTGACCCCACGGGGTGAGATCTTGCGTGGAGCCCCAGATCGAGGGAGATTATCAGTGGTCTTGTATTCTTCCATTTTCTAATAATTGCTCCTACAGTTGATTTCTTCACACCAAGCTGCTTACCTATTGCAGATTTAGTCTTCCCAGCCTGGTGCAGGTCTAAAATTTTGTTTCTGGTGTCCTTTGACAGCTCTTTGGTCTTGGCCATGGTGGAGTTTGGAGTGTGACTGTTAGAGGTTATGGAGAGGTGTCTTTTATACTGATAACAGATGCCATTAATACAGGTAACAAGTAGAGGACAGAGGAGCCTCTTAAAGAATAAGTTACAGAGCCAGAAATCTTGCTTGTTTGTAGGTGACCAAATACTTATTTTACCCTGGAATTTACCAATTAATTCATAAAAAATCCTACAATGTGATTTTCTGGATTTTTCCCCTCGTAAAATATTACAGGCCTCTCTTATCTTTTTAAGTGGGGGAACTTCCACAATTAGTGGCTGACTAAATACTTTTTTGCCCCACTGTACTGTATATAGCCATTCTGTGAGCGTGACACAGGCGTTGTAACAGTAGCAAAAATAGGTACGTCAGGGCAGAGAGTTTTACTGTAGGTTTTTAAATTTTTTAATTGGCTACTACTAGACAGTTGGTGTTTCCTGAAACAATTAGGGGATTATCTTATACGTCATCAGTTATAGTTTAATATAATAATCATAATAATATAGCCATTTTACATTTTATAACCAATTAATCTGACCTTTGGACTGTGAAAAGAAACCGGAGGAAACTCACAAAACACAGAGAAAAAATGCAAACTCCACACATACAGACTTGAGGTGGGAATCGAACCCTTGCCCTGGAGATGCAAGGTGATAGCGCAAAGCACTGGGCCACCATGCTGCCTTTATATAACAGTTACTTTGTCTGCAGTTGGTACTACTCATAGTTTTCACTTGAGCTAGACTTTTTTTTTAACTTTCTATAAATGAGAATGTAGAAGATATCTACAATTAATTTAAGAAACGAAGGGCCGGGTTCGATAGCCAATGCCCAAACTCCAGCCACTGTTAAATCTGGAAGGGGTCACCCGGCGTCAAACCTGTGACAAGTTGTTGTACAGATCAATAAGTAAACTGGTTGGTAACGTCTAGTGTGCATAAACATATACACACTAAATGTTTATACATGAGCATATATATATATATATATATACTGTATATGTGTGTGTAAAAGGCGAAAGGCAAGCTCATGTATAAACACTTAGTGTTTTTTATATATACAATAAAATATTTATAAAATAAATAAATAAATAAATATATATAACAATTATTGTGTTAACATATAAAAAATTATATATATATATATATATATATATATATATATATATATGTGTGTGTGTGTGTGTGTGTGTGTGTGTGTGTTATATACGCAAATTATTTTATATTTTATATTATAATATTTTAGGGTTTTATAATTAAAATCTAAATAAAATAATTGATTAAATATTATATTAATTAGGTTAAAATAATTATTATAATATTTTATAAACCTATACACACTAAGTGTTTATACATGAGCATATATATATATACGTATATGTATACTGTATATGTGTGTGTAAAAGACGAAAGGCAAGCTCATGTATAAACGCTTAGTGTTTTTTATATATACAATAAAATATTTATAAAAATAAATATATATATAATAGTTATTGTGTTTACATATAAAATATGATAACAAATATATATATAAATATATATATATATATATATATATATATATATATATATATATATATATGTGTGTGTGTGTGTGTGTGTGTGTGTGTGTGTGTGTTATATACGCAAATCATTTTATATTAAAATATTTTAGGGTTTTATTTAAAATTTAAATAAAATAATTAAAATAAGGATTAAATATTATATTAATTGGGTTAAAAAATGTATTATAATATTTTATATGTAAACACAGTATTTTATATATACATATATAGTATAAATAAGTTTAATTATAATTGTTATAAAAATAATTGTAATCATTTGTATAATTGTTAGCCAAAAAAATGTATACACACTTCAGGAAAGGAAAAACTTATATATGTTATATATTGTTATATATGATAATAGTATTATAATAATAATAATAATATGATAACATCACATCATACTATTTTTTTTCTCTTTTCCTGGTGTGTGTGTGTGTGTGTGTGTTACCTGCGTTAGTTACTGTAGTTACTCCCCTGGAGTCGACTCTCGGATTCCCAATACCTGAAATAGAGTCGACTCTTCGTTTCGATCGATTCTCAGGCACTTCTCAGGAAGGTGCGATATGAGACCGGTTTTTTTTTAAACCATTATCTACCTTTGGACCCGGACTTGTGTTCCTGAGAGAGACAGTGAGCGGTAGAGCGAGAGAGAGAGAGAGAGAGAGAGAGAGAGTCACCTGCCATGCTGTTCGCCCGGAGAGACCGACAGACAGCAGGAGCGATTTGTCGACGCAGAGAGAGGAGAGAAGTTGCTGATATGTTGTTGTTCCTCCTCCAGGTTTTGAAGCCATGCTGGTGCTGGGGTGGAGGAGCCGGCTTCAGGAGGGATTATAGGATTTAAGGAGCGGGAATGGAGGTAAGACCCGAGGTGTAGAGTGTGGAGGAGGGAAACACACCAAGTTTGTTCTTAATGTGGAACATCAAAGAGACGCCTTTAAATGTAGCGTTTCACTTAAACCTTCACTTTGATGTATGTATATAAAACCAGAGCTTATTAAAGTTCTCAGGTAAGTAAGACTTGTGTAAGGACTAGGCTTTAACTGTTTTAAATACATGTTTGTGTAATCATGTTACTGGATCACACTGAGGATATTTGATCTCTGTGCTATATTTTCATGTTGGAGAAGCAGGAAACAGTCCCAAGCCATTCACCCTTTGACCAGCATTATTGACTATAAAATGCATGATCTGTGCATGGACTATCGGTTTGATACACAACAAAATAACACGTGTTGTACTGTATTATACAAAATAAACCATTCGGGAAACCCTCTAGAGATACACAATATATCATTTATACATTTATATTGCAGTATTAGAATTTTCAGGTACAATACTTCCTTATAAAAAAAAAAATTAGTCCGCTTTTCTTTTTACAAGGGCTGTTCAAGTCAAACCGGGACCGGTGATGAAATGTCTCGTGAAGGAAGGCTTAAATCCGATCGATATTTACAGATGATTACAAGCACAATGTGGTGATGAGACTCCTAACTGCAATAAAACATTTGCAAATGTTTTAAAGAAGGCTGTACAGTATGTCTGTGAATGGCGATCGTTGTCAAGGTGGCACAGAGCCCAACTAAAGTCTTCCCGAACATTTAGCCTGAATTGATTGAAAGACAACACACAATCATTCACGAACACCACTTGCACATTACAGGAACTCAGCTGGGAGTTGTTGCCACAACCGTACATACAGTCCTGTCCTCGCTTCAAGCCGTTTCCACATGTTTGGGCTATTAAAGGAGTTCCTGGGAGGCCAGCATTTCGGGCAAGAAGCAAGTAGTCCAATCATGGTTTTGGTGTGCTGAGAAAACTTTCCACCTTGATGGTATCCAAGCACTAGTGAAACGCTGGGATGAGTGTATTAGTGCAGCAGGGGATTATATATAGAAAAATAAAGTGTGTTTTTACTCTCATAACTGTGTTTTGTTAATCTGCAGAATTAAAAGTCCAGGTTTGACTTGAACGCCTCTTTTATAATTTTATCCACTTGCAATAATGTTTTTCTCTGACTAGTGACAAAGATGTGTGTCCATTTTCCCAACCAAAAAATGTTAGGCTCTTAAAAATAAGGTTAAAGGTTAGGCTAAATTAAGACTTTCATAAAACCACAATAGTCAGTGAAAAGACATGCCTAACAAGATTGTTAAAGACTTATTTTTCTCTGATTGCTGGCTTTATCTTTAACCATTTCACATTAAACATTCATTGGTGTCTTTAAAATATATTTAAAGTGTTCTGTAGCCAATTAAACATAGCTTGTCACCAGGGTGGTACCCTTATCTTTTGGACCTTTGATATATATCATAGAATTTCATAAGTGTTTAAGGAGGAGTTAAGTTTGGCACTAAAGAAATAAACACACACGCAGTTCCTCATCCGTAGTCAGAAGGGCAATGCAAACCTGACATTCAGTTTGTAGCGTGGCAGACATCGGGCTACTGAGATTCCAGAAAGTTCTGCAGCAAAAAGGGAGAGAGAGAGAAAGAGAGAGAGAGAGAGAGAGTGGTGACTCAGAAGCTTTGAGAGAGAGACGGAATGGGTGCAGTCATCTAACCTGGCCTAATACTGATCACCACCAATGGAGGTCAGAATGGAGCACGGTGCCAGGTGGAAAGCTAGAACCCTGCCATCCTCCGATTCAGGTTAGGATTTTTGGGTATTGCACAGATGACCTGGAGGAAAGCCAGAGGTCTGCACTGTGTTTGAGGGAATGGAGATGAGGGGAGGGAAAGGTGAAGCGGTTTCCTTTCGGTCAGCAATGTAGAGCTGGGTGGATGTGCATGCTAATTGGTGATTTAATTAGTTCTTAAATATTGCAGCTGTGCACAATAACAGCAGGTTAGATGCTGACAAAAAGGACTAAACCAGAGGCGACGAAACAGCTTTGTAGTTGCAGTGCAAACAAATCTAAGCTACATTTGTTCAGTGTGTATTTTCCAGATCTATATCAGAATGTTCTTTGCAGGAAGAACACGTACATTAAACACTGAAGTGAGATAGAGCTATCCATCTTTGTTCTGTTTGTTTTCTGCTCAAGTGAAATGGACCAGCAATAGTGAGGACCTTTGAGAGAGAGAGAGAGAGAGAGAGAGAGAGAGACAGGTGGTTACAAAAGCAGATCCTGATGTGATACAGTGAGACGGTTACAACAGTAAACATCGGTTAAAACGCAGGGTAATAAAAGTAGAGTTTGTTGAAAGGCGGAGGGCGAGAGAGAAAACGCGAAAAAGGAGGAGAACCACCTTTGATTTTCCATCACATTAACCTGGCCAGCCAGCAAAACGCCAATAGTTCGACTGAGAGGGAGTTAGGGAGGCAGACATAAGAGGCCATTGAAGAAAAAAAAAAAAGGATAAAGACAGATTAAGGCAGGAACTCGGGAGATATGTATTAAGTTTAGTTGTACATCGTGAAGAGTTTCCTCGCTCTTCCTCATCTATCGCGGTAATCAGTAATCAGAGCTGTATGTGCAATCTGAAAAATGTGTTAGCAGGGTTTGCATTAGAACGCATTGATCTATCAGAAATGGTTGTTTCTGTACCTAACGTACTGTACGATGAATTCTGATTAATATACTCATAGATTGCAGGTACATGGTGTGTCTTTTATAGGTTGGAAAATGCCAGATAAAGAAAGGACACTCCAAAGGCTTTTTGTTTCTTTACATTACAATTTCTCAGATAAAAGCTCAGCTAAAAAGATAAACCCATGACAAATGCAAGCGCAAAGGGATTATGCACTGTACAGTGACTGTCCTAGTAAAAGAATCCATCACTTCATGTGTAAACATATTGTTAGCTAAATATTAATCAAAGCATGGGACTTAGCGACACATTGGAGCATTTACAGTACTTGCCTGGTGGTCTAGTTTATATATTATAAAGGAAACGATCCATTATATTAATAATAATAATCGCACTAAACAGGATGCAAGACAGAGTAGCCTCTTAATCCGACAGCTTCCACCTTGAAATGTCAATGCCTTTTTTTTCCCCTTTTTTTTTTCCTCTTTAGGACAGTGAGAAGTTAACCTCATCCAGGCCTAGACAAAGACACAGAGTCTCACTTCACGGTCTGTGTCCTGCAACCAGCCTGGCGAGAAACAAGGCATCGGCTGTTGCACGCTGACCAAAGACAAGAAAAAAGGAGGCTTTGTGAACGCTTCCTATTCAGACACGTCTCCCGTAGCTCTACAGAGCCTGACACCAAAGGATACTGCTTCACTCTGGATCAGACTGTGAACCCAGACGGCCTCGATGTTTGGCACGAATCAATCAGGAGAGGGTGGAGCCCTGTTTGCGCTTTACAGAGTTTTATATTAACCGCTCAGAACACCAAGAGGATATTTAGTCAAGGTGGTACGCACAGGTAAAAAGCCTTTCAAAAAACAAAAGTCACATAAATGACGTACGAGTATGATTTATATGTGTGTTTTTAAGGCAATTTACTCATACAGTCACATGTAAGAAACATATCATCATACAGTAGATATATATATATATATATATATATATATATATATATATATATATATATATATGAAATGTGTTTTTTGGTCATATTGAAACAAAATGACACCAAAGTCAGACCAACCTTGTGATCCTATCTCATGCCAACACCGGCATTTTTGTTTAAAGCTAGTTGTAGCTAGTTCTCCAGCTGGATGTGTGCTGTTTTCTTATCAGCGTCCGCCCATTTCTCGTTACCGTTTGTGTAAATTCCTGACCTGAAGAGATAAACAATCCTGTCAATAATCTTGTCTTGATCTGAGGAATTAGCTGCTTTTACAGTTACAGCTCATTTGCAAAACCCTCACACTGACATCAATCATTACAAAGATTTAAGCCAAGGTTTGCACTGCCATTTGAAGTGTCCATTTTTTTCCAATTCAATTTTCTTATTTAAAATGTACTGTAATTGAATCAGATCAGTTTACCATTTAATTGGCATATCTAGCTTTGAAGGTGCAAAATGGTATTATATTGTGAAATAAAGGATAATTAGACCCCCCAAAAAACAGATTTTGTGTACACCTCCTAGAGACCTAACGATTGAAAAGCTGGAAGGCTTGTAGCATATGTCTTTATCAGCTCTGCTCATCAGGATCCTGATATTTTTGCACAGTTTTCTTTGGAATTTCATAAGGGGTATTGGTGGCTCAGGGGAAGGCTTCTTAACATGCTACTGTATGTGGAACGCGTCCAGTTCAATTCCCACTTTATGCCCCAAAACTAGCCACTGGACCCAAGGCATTCTTAGTGCCAGTCTCAAGCCTGGATAAAAAATGTAAAAAAATAAATGGGAGGGTTGCATCCAGCATAAAAACTGTGCCAAGCTGAATCTGCAGATCAGATGATCCACTGTGGCGACCCCTTATAAGGAGCAGCGGAAAACAGCAACATCATCAACAACTTTGAAATTGCTTAAGCTCTGCGAGATTGGATGGAAACCATTGGGGAACAACAACTATCAAGTTCTGACACAGCATGCCCAGCCATCTTGCCCTCAACCCTGATAATAATAATAATACCACAATCCCTACTGATGAACATAATCCCCACAACAGGAAGCTTCACTGAGAGCATTCTGATCAGTTTCCATGGTCTCATTAGGTCAGAGAACCTTTCCCTTTTCACACATTTAATTGGATTTAATAGTAGATGGCTCAGTGGTAGGTTTCTTGCCTGCCATGTGGAAGGCCCAATGCCCAAACCTCAGCCACTGGATGCAGTGCCAATCCCAAGACAGGATAAAATGGCAGTAAAACCTGCTGCCAAAACTTTGTTGAACCCTTGATGGGAACAGCCAAAAGTCCAACAACATAACGACAACATTTCTTTAATCTTGTTTAGATTACATCTTGGATGTAGAAATCTCCAGCACCTCTTCAGCTTCCTGGTTGCTTCTGTGACTCATGTCATCCTTACTCAGTCACTGGCTTCTGGTGGATAACCTCTAGGAAGCGTTTTCCTGATTTTCTCCCTAATTTAGTTGTGTCCAATTCCTCCCCGTCACTAGGGGGCTCCCACATTAAGGCTACTACTTCCACTCAGTCGGAAGGGCCGGAGACTATCACGTGTTTCCTTCGAACGGAGTAACACACTCGGAGGACAGCGCTATACGATGGGATGAAGTACCTCTCATCCCTCCCCTCTGAGTGAGCTCGGCCAATCAGCTCTCTCTAGACCTCCGGCTGCGAGAGGTTACAGCATCACCCGGGAATCGAACCAGCGATCTCCGGATGATAGAGCGAGCAGTTTACCACTGCGCCACTCAGAGGCCTTCTTTTTCTTTTTATAGTATTGAATTATGAATAATGATTTATCGACTGTTCAATTACTAAAACTAATTTTGTTGTATTTTTATTCGTTAATAAATTTGTAAATCATTTTGCCAACTTTTAAATGGAAAGTCTATTTCCAATCCAGTTTAATGGTGGTAAATATTCTAAGGCTCTCCGTATGTACTTTTCCATTCTATGTACTGTTTGATGTCCCTTTGTAATGACGGGAAAACACCTGTTTGCATGCCACTCGTCATGCCAACACACCCGGTCTAGGTTTATGATAAATCATCTTATCGATGACGTCCCATATTATTTCTGGATGAATACATTTCCATTTTAGCATTGTTTATCTCCAGTGCTTTGCTCAGGTGCTTTCTTTAAATACAGCAAGCTATTTCAAAGCATTGCATGCTGGTGACCAGAGTCTACAGAGACTTAATTAACAATATCACATATGCTCTCATTGAACCATACTGTGATTTTAAGCACTCCGGATGAAAAACAATTATAGCCAACAGGAAAAATAACCTGCAAGGTGTTCGTATTGAGCAAGACTTGCGGCACTAGAGAAGTTTTTTTTTTCTTCTCTCGCTTTCTCTGGTTTATAGATCGGCCTTGCGCAGTAGTGTCTTTATTTTTTGAGAGTAGAGGTGATATTCTGCCAGGAAGCTGACTGCTGACTGCTCCACTAAAGCTGCTGACAGGATTTTAATGAAAAGCTGTCAGTGCCACAACCTCACTTTGAGGTTCACAGAGACCAAAGGGACATGCTGTTGATGGACAAATTAACATAGCAAGTGGGAATTTCTTCTCATAATATCCGCTCTTCCATTTATGTTTTAATAATAATAAGATGATCATAATAATAAAATAATAATAATAAGTGGGGTGTTCAAGTCAAACAGGGACTTCTCATGAATGAAGGCCTTAAAACAGATTAATATTTACACAGTACAAGGATTTTTTTATCAGAAGGCTTTAGGTCTGTGAATTAGTTCCCATGAACATTTAGCGTTGAAATTGTCACAACAGAGACACAACTGTCTGCGGAAACTGTTTACGCAAACACCCTTTGAACTTACAGTACAAGCATTTTCCACATGTTTGGGCCATTAAAGGGGTTCCTGGGAGGCCAGAGTTTCAGAAATGAAGCAGGCAGTCCGATCATGGCTCTGACGTACTCTTTTTAACTTTTTAACTTAACTTCAAGTATCAAAACTTTAAATCCATGAAATAAGTGCATTAGTGTAGCGATAAATTATATAGAGAAATAAAGGGAGTTTTTACTCGTTCTGTTTTTCTGCACTATTAAAAGTCCCAGTTTGACTTAAACACTCCTCGTAATAATAATAATAATAATAATCGAGTCTTGTATGTCGCTTTGCATAAAAGCATCTGGCTATTAAACCAACCTCAATAACACAATGTCTTTTTCCTGCATGGCAGGTGTTGCTCTCTGCCCCATCCCTGACATTGGCAGCGTTCCACCAAATTCCTAACAAGCAACATGTCGGAGCTAGACGACTTCCCTCCTACTCTTCCTTCTCGCGGCCTCAATCAAGCCGATCCGTCCCGTATTCAGCAGGACATCCTGGAGGAGCAGGTGGAGCTGTGGTGGTTCAGCGAGCCGAGGAAGTCTCTGCTGTGTTACAGCGCCTCCGTGGCCTTGGTGGTGGGTTGCGGCGTAGGTGGAGTCGGCCTGTTGTCCAGCACCACCAGCCTGTCCAGCGAGTGGCGCCTGGGAGCGGGCACGGCGCTGTGCATGCTGGCGTTAGCCGTGGTGCTCAAGCAGCTGCTCAGCTCGGCTGTCCAGGACATGAACTGCGTGCGCAGCCGTCAGCGCATAGACGTCCTGAAAAGCGGAGGCTTGTCCGACGTGCTGGTCGTGCTCCTCACTGGAATTTCCTTGGTCATCTGCGGAGCTGTGCTGCTCAACGTGGCTCTGGGATACCACATGCCCAAACCGGGCCAGGCTCTCAATGATATGTATATATCGGGAGTGGTGTTGTTGGCAGGTGGCGGGTTCACGGTGGTGGCCGTCACAGTTTACTCACTTGTGGTTTTCATCTTGGCGAGGATAAGATCCCAGAGGAGCTTGAGAGACAGAATGCTGGGAATTTTCACTGTATCGGGGCAGATGCGTGCCCGGCGGGAGACAGCATCAAGCCTGGCACAACTCATATGACTGTGGAATATTTTATATATATATATATATATATATATATATATATATATATATATATATATATATATAATAACTTGGACAGAACTACAGAATCTATTAAAAAAAATGGACCATCAATGTTAAAATTTTTTATGTTCTTCAGAAACTACACTGCAGAAGAGGTAATCAATAAAGAAACACAGCCACTAGTGACCATTTTTGCACATTTTGATGGATGAATGTATAAAACTAGAAGCGCGATGGTATACAATACATACTGTATTATCTCTCTTATATTATGTATACTAGTCTCACTGTGCTCCCAAGCCCAAGCCCTTTTATCGTTATGCACCACTATGTTTTACACAAACCGATGAAATACGGAATTTATTTTTTTTCTTCATTATGGACGTCGGCTCCTCACTGCACAAGCGTCGCATCCAAAACATGTTAATGAGCTTCACCAAACATCAATTCACCATCTGTGGGGAATCGACTGCGTGTGTCCTTCACACATTTATTTATGTGAGCGAAGAGGCGTGTCCCAAACATAGATCCATCTGGACCTTGCTTGTCAGAGCTGCTTAACGTGTGGTAGGACGCATCAGCCATGTCGGTTTGCACGTCTGTGACCTCCGTGTGGGCTCGGCTCGAGCACTACACACCGTCCGTCAAATAAAACCAGCGTTCCAGCTATACGAAGAGTGAAGACATTGACTGTATTTTAATTTACAGCTGTTTATTATTATTATTATTATTGATTATTATTATTGATTATTATTATTATTGATTATTATTATTGCACTTTTATCGACAAGTCATTTAATATGGCATAAAGTCATTTATCATTTTAAAAATATTGTAACTCTCGGTCAGTCGGGAGAGCTAATTAAAAAATGTTCAGAATTTCGATTGTGGGGGAAAAAGAAAAAAGTTTTCTATACAACACTTAAAAAAAAATTATTAAGCTCAGATTTAAATATGCTGTTGAATTATGGGCTCTTTCTTACATAATGAGAATATCATCATATCATACAGCTTGATTGAGTGTGAATTGAGGCTTATCAACATATTTTATTTGGGAAAGAATACACAAATATAGAATTATGAAGAAATATGAAGAAATATACATGGTCAATGTTAGCATTGTTATTAATATATTATACAGTGTTGAATGTTTAGGGATCATTTAAATAAATTCATTTTATTGTTTCATTGAAATAAAAGAAGAATCCTTGTTTTCTCAAGATATGCGTCTTTGTTGTTAATGAATAGATGATTATTATACATTTAGGTAAAAAAACAGGTTATGTTACATGTTCGAAAAAATTTACATTTAACCAAAAATACAAATAAATAGATGTTATGAGGAATGAGTAAAAAGTAAAAAGGAGCTTCATTTCTCTATATAATCCCCTGCTACACTAATACACTTATCTCAGCATTTCACTACTGCTTGCATACCATTAGGGTAGAAAGTTTTCTCAGTATGCCGGAACCATGATCGGACTGCCTGCTTCACCTCTGAAACACTGGCCTCCCAGGAACTCCTTTAATGGCCCAAACATCAGCAAGTTATCCATCGATTTTCAAGGATGATGGTTTCAACCGCTGAATGTAACGGGAACAACTGTAGTATATACGACGGAAGTATGGCATTCTTTAAAATGTTAGCTCCATTTAAATTTCCCACTGCGGATCAGTATCTCATCACCGTAATGTGCTTGAAGTCTTCTGTATAAGAAGCAAAAAGTTTTACACCTTATTTCTCGAGAAATTTCATCACTAGTCCCGGTTTGACTTGAACCTCTCTCCTATAAAATACTCACTCACTGACTACATTAGGAGGAAAACCTGTACACTAAAATCATTCCAAATTATAATTTGCCTTCATTACGAATATATCAACACATAATGTAATAAATGCTCACTGCTACATGACAAAGTTTCCTACTTATTTGTTTACATTACTGCGAGTTTAACCTTTAAAAATGCCAATGAAGAAACCTAGAGGCCATGAGAAATTGACTGAGTGAGTGCAACATTTGCACTTTTTTCCCCCCTGAAATTTATAAGCATGAAAACCTTAGAGAAACATGAATTAGGTCTAAATAAATGATTAAAGTCGTCCTTTATTGTTTGTAGTAGTGCTGTTAAAAATGCATGTTGAAATAAATAGCCACAGGCAGAATATTCCAGTCGTAGAGTATATGGTGTCTCTGTTTACTGACTGTGTGTGTGTGTGTGTGTGTGTGTGCATTGATCTTCCAGCTGAGTCAGTACAGGTCATGGAATGAAGGATGGGACAGGATGAGGGGGAGGCAGGACTGTGGTGATGTTGGTTCTTGCTTTCGACAGGCAGGCCATTGTGTTTAAACTCTGTTCACTCACGAACCGAACAATGACTGTGTCTGAAACCCCATTGTTGTTAAACCCGTGACCTCGTCCGAGCAGGGAACTAATTACAGTAGGGCTTGTATCTGGTGCCATGATGTACGCAGCAGATCTCTAAAGTCCTGTAAGTTGTGAAGTAATGCCTCCATGGATGGGAATTGTTTCTCCAGCGTGTCCCGCAGATTTTTGATTGGATTGAGATCTTCGGAAGGGCTTAGAAATCTTCATCACGCTCCTCAAACCATTCCTGCATTATTTCTTTTACAGTGTGCTGCTGAAAGAGGTTCCATGAAGGAGGTGTACATCAATGATCTGATGTACAGTAGCATCCACATGATGGGCAGGACTTAAGGTTTCCCAGCAGAACATAGCCAAGAATATCATACTCAATGAGTCTGGCTTGCCTTCTAATCATAGTTTATTCTGGTACCATCTGTTCCCCAGGTATAGTAAGTGATGCAGATGCACGTGGCCAACCGCATGATGTAAAATATAATGTGATGCATCGAACCAGGCCATGTTCTTCCATTGCTCCGTGCTGTCAAGCTCTGACGCTCACATGTCCATTTGGTAGTGGAGACTGGTTAGACCAGTTTGTGGCTTCACAGCCCCATACATAGCAAGCTGTGATGCACTGTGGGTTCTGACACCCTTCTATCACAGCCAGCAAATTGTGCAACAGTAGATCTTCTGTGACATACAGTAAGCCAGCCTTTGCTTCCTATTCCTAAGGTTTTCTATACAACTAGGTGTAATTTAATATGCTGTTGCAGTATCGGCTCTTTCTTACATATTGAGAATATCATCACATTTTATTTGGTAAAAAAATTAAAAAATTATAGAATTTTGAAGAATTAAACATGTTCCATGTTAGCATCGTTCTTCTTCTTTTTCTTTGTCTTTCGGCTGGTTTGGACATGTTCAGAGGAGAGATTGTGAATATATCGGTAGAAGGAGGCTGAGGTTGGAACTGCCAGGCAGGAGGTCAAGAGAAAGACCAAAGTGGAGATTTATAGATTTAGTGAGAGAGAACATGAAGTTAGTTGGTGTGAGAGAAAAGAATGCAGAGGATAGGGTTAGATGGAGGCAGATGATTCGCTGTATACAATGTTGAACGTCTTGGGATTATTTAGGCTAAATAAATTCATTTTATCGTTTCATTGAAGTAAAAAAAATCCTTTTTAAAAAGAAAATCCTGTTTTATCATGATGTGCTGCTTTTTTGTTAATGAACAGATGATTATTATACATTCAGGTGTAAGGCAGGCTATGTTCCTGTGAATTGTTTAATAACTCCATGTTTGAAAAATGAAAGAATAATACATAAATAATACAAATAAATAGATGCTAGTAGTAATAGAGCAACATGTGTAATGCATATAAGATATTAAAATAGCATTTCTTTTTTTTTAAATGAATGTTTGTACATGAGGGATGAGAGCCAAACTGGACTTTTGATTGTGAAGAATAACAGAACACAGTTATAACTCCCTTAATTTCTATCTATTTTCAATCCACTGCTTGACTAATGCACTTAGACTAGCATTTCACTAGCACTTGATTTCATGCACCATCAAGGTAGAAAATGTTCTCAGAACACCAAAGCCATGATTGTAATGCCTGGTTCACCTCTGAAATTCTGGCCTCCCAGGAACTCCTTTAATGCACCAAACACGTGGAAATGCCTTGGAGCGAGGTCAGGACTCTACCGTGGATGTGGCAATATGTCCTGTAATGCGCAAGGGTTGTGCAAGTCGATTTTCAAGGATCAGGCGTTCATCCGCAGTGGTCCTTCCTTGGACTACTTTTGGATACTAACCATCTCATACCAGGAACAACCAGAAGACCTGCTGTTTGGGAGATGCACTGACGCTGACTCAGTCATCCAGCCATCACAACTTGACCCGTGTCAAAGTCACTCAGATCCTTACACTTACCCATTTTTTTCAATGTTATTCAGGTCACCCTTCAGTGTTTATAATGTTATAGCTGATCAGTGTATACAGACAGTCAATTAAAGGACTTCTTCGCATAATCGACAATCACACAATACACAGTGACTATCTAAGCATTTAGATACATACACATTTTTTTAATTTCATTCAATAATAATTGGTGAAAACGCTATACAAAGAAAAATAAATTGAATCAAATTGAATTGAACGATGATGCTTTCACATTTGTAGGCAGGTGATACAGTTTTCAAATAATCCTGGTGTATGCTAGCACTAAAGTAAGGCACACTGCAAGTTTTACTTCCTATTCTTAAAAGGCATTCACTTTCTTTTTGTATAAAAGATGGACTTTTTATTCTTATGAACATCTATTTTCAAGATCGCAAACACATATAGTGTGTTCAGAACCTTATTCTGTTTTCCCCCAAAGTCCTTTAATTATATATATATATATATCATAATATAATGTTATAGTCTACTTTGCAATATACAGAATAAAGGCTACAGTGCAATATTTTTTGTATGATCACTACAATTGCTTTAATTCAATTTGATTTGCCTAGCGCTTTGAACATCGTCACAATGTATGCGGCTGGATTTAGATTTGGATCTCTAAGAAGCAAACCGGGATTGACAAAGAAAAGTAAAAAAAAAAAAAAAACTTTCTGAGAAAGCCTGAGGAATAAAACTTTGAGAGGAACCAGATTCCCAGGCGAACCCGTTCTCTTCTGATG
Organism: Clarias gariepinus; assembly: GCF_024256425.1. Classification (NCBI taxonomy): domain Eukaryota; kingdom Metazoa; phylum Chordata; class Actinopteri; order Siluriformes; family Clariidae; genus Clarias; species Clarias gariepinus. Next base: position 9,029,768 of record NC_071105.1, read on the forward strand.
TGACGCAGAGCAGTGGATTATAAATCATTACTCATCTACAAGTGCACGCTACACAGTGCGGTATTGACTAAAGATGACTGTACACACCCAGCAACAGCCTGATAACATTTTCCCTCCTTTCCTTCTATCCTACCTGTTTATCAGATCTAAAGGTTGATTGTCGAAAGGCACACTAACTTTGACTTCTTTCACCCTTTCATAACCTCTTATCAATAAATGAGAAACTGACTGAGTCCATAACTGGGGAGTAAATTATCCCTTGCATGTCACTGGTCTCTAGTGAGGAATGGGGGAGGATAATAATATACTGTATTATTTATATTGTATGTATTATATAGTGCACATAATATGTATTCAGCTGGCTCTGCAGAAGCGCGGTATAATATTCCAGACTCCCACCAGCCTTGCTGATACAGTAATGTAATGTTCTGAGTGCTGAATATGGAGAATTACTGATTTCTCCGCAATCAAATTTCAATGACAGTGGCAGAAAGGACGTGATTAATCATAAGACTTTTAGACAGAGCAAGAGGTATAATATTGATTCTCGTTCTTTCTCACTGTTGCATAATTCAATTGAAGCTGAACTAACACAGTTTATAGTTATATAACAAAAAAAAAAAAAACTCTTTCAAAGTATGAGGCTGTACAACTAAAGTTTCCTGGATGATAAACTTTCGTTCTTACACTACCTGACAAATCAGCACTTCTCTGCACCCGTGTTCTCTATTTTACCTTTGTGTACAGTATGTGTGTGTGTGGTTTGTGAGGAGCGAATCTCTTGACAATATACACATGGGACTTTGGAGATTACTAGGACATTTGGTCCTCAAACTTTGTTTTTTAAATGACATATACAAAAAGACACACACACACACACCATGCTCTAGTTGATAAGTTACTAAGGCTAAGGTTGTAAATGGATTCACAAACCATGAAGATTGTGTGTTACATGTGTTTATTTTTGTGTTTGTGTTCATATATATCTTCCTTTTTTGTGCATGTACGTCTGGTGTGCTTGTGTATTTGTGTTTGTGAGTGTGTGTCTAAGTGCAAAGAAACCCTCCAGGCTGCAGTGCTTGTGCGGCGAATATATAGAGTTACATGACCAACAGCCTTATTAATGATTGATTTCATGCACCAGGTATTTATTTCTTCGCTCAGTAAGGTTCTGTAGAAAAGAAGCAATAAAAACTCGGACATCATTCTGTATCTGTGATTATAATAGATAACAAGTCATATAAGATATATTTATTGTAGTATCCCTAAAAACAAAACAAAAAAACAGTTTTCAAACTGAACAATGTAACTGTAAAATATACTGCACAAAAATGAAGGGAACACTTAGTCCAAGTTTGACTTGAACACCACACATACAGTATGTGTAAATATACATATACATACACACACACACACACACATATATATATATATATATATATATATATATATATAGTGAAATCCATGTTACCCGGATTGCGAGTTAAGTTTCCACTATTTCTTATGGGAAAAGGGTTTACGAGTGTTTTGGAATACGAGCTCGCTTTCGGACCAAATTATGCTTGTAATCCAAGGCTCCACTATATATATATATATATATATACTATAGATATGATAAAACTGTAAAGTGCCTCTAGGGTCCGGGTTCGATTCCCGGCCAGGCTCGATTCCCGTCTCTGTGTGCATGTTCTCCCTGTGCTTGGTGGGTTTTCTCCGGGTATTTCGGGTGCCACCCAAAATCCAAAGATATGCAGGTTAGGCTAACTGGCGTTCCAAAATTGCCCGTTGTGTGTGAATGGGTGTGTGAGTGTGTGTATGCCCTGCGATGGATTGGCACCCTGTCCAGGGTGTACCCTGCCTCGTGTCCTAATCCTCCTGGGATAGGCTCCAGGTCCCCGCGACCCTAAATGCAGGATAAAGCGGTATCGACGATGAGTAAGTGAGTGAGTGAGTTGGCGTGTCTGTTCTTCGAAGATAATTGCGAAAAGATCATTTGGTGGGATGTAAGATGAGTAATAGAACACATCAAGATGGTTTTTGAATTTTTTCTGTCTGTTTCAAACTGTTTGTTTGTGCACGCATCAGGTAAGAACTACTGAACGAATTTTAGTTTTAATTCACAGGTGTATTTGGCCGAGCTTGAGTTAACATATAGGCTTTGTTTCATCACAATCGGGAAGAGAAGATATGATACTTTGAAATTTAAATAGAAAACGCCCTTATATCATTAAAAAACTTCAACAGATGGTGCTGTACATTTTATAATACATGCTTATGAGTGAGCAATAAAATACAACTTGAACAAAATCGTGGGCCGACAAACAAAGGGCAATTTGGAAACGCCATTTAGTCTAATCTGCATGTCTTTGGATTGTGTGGAGGAAACCTGAGTACCTGGAGAAAACCCATGAAAACTCCACATACTGGACAACAGTCAACAGTGCCAACCACTACAACCTGTGCCACCCTATATATATATATATATATATATATATATACATATACATACACACACACACAAGTCAAACCAGGAGTAAGAATTCCCTTTGTATGTATATATTTATTTACTGATCAGTATACAAAAAAAATTATAAACTTTACACAGGAACCGTAACAGACCACAATTATAAACAAAGTAAATACAAAACAACACTAAGCTAAATTTTCAAATCCATATTAGACTAATATCCATTGTTCTACATTGTTAGTTTTGTGTTCATCAATACCATTATCTGAACACACTCGATCACATACCTGAGCGATGCACACCCACACACCCACACACCCACACAAATCGTAAAAGGAACAGGCCGTAACGGCTCGACCGTTGTGTGAGAACAACACCACACTGTCTCGGTCTCTCTGTTTCTCTTATCTTCATGGAACAACCAGACGGAAGGTCAGCACTTCCTGTGCGATCCTCCGACCCACTCTGAACACTCCTTTCAGTTTGTCCTTAGCTGATAATCTGCCAAATTGGATCATTTTAAGAACACTGTTAGATGATATATCACTGTATGAACAGGTGTATCACTGTGTGTGTATTATCTGTGTACATTCAAATTTCTAGCAAATAACTGAAGCGAGATGAAAGATTCAAGTGTGTCTCGCTGTCCTCAGGTGTCGCTGATGCAAATGGAAAACTGATAGTCTACACTGTTGGTGTGTGAGAGAAAGAGAGAGTGAATGTCTCGCTCTTTCTGCCTTTAGACAGAGACTGTCTGAAATTCTGTGTGTGTGTGTGTGTGTGTGTGTGTGTGTGTGTGTGTGTGTGTGTGTGTGTGTTTGGCTCACCTCCACTCTGTGTAATATATCGCACCCATGGTAATGCCTGATATCCACTCTTCTCAATGATCTTTAGGTATCGGACCTGAACACATGAGGACACACATCGTTATACACACAGCTAGCCACTTTACTTAACACAGCTTTACTCTTTAAACACACCTGAACGCCACACTTCTGACTCTCGATATCCTGATTCACGATACTATGACACATGGTTTTGAATAATTTAACTTGCATTATTCATGGATTGTGAGTGAAAGATTAGTAAACTGTTCAAAATCGAATCGGAGGATGTCAGGGTTCTAGCTTTGCACCTGGCTCTGTGCTCTATTCTGACCTCCATTGGTGGTGATCATTATTAGACCAAGTTAGACGATGCACCTCAAAGGGTCACCACTCTCTCTCTCTCTCTCTCTCTTTTTTGCTGCAGAACTTTCTGGAATCTCAGTAGCCCGATGTCTGCCACGCTACAAACTGAATGTCAGGTTTGCATTGCCCTGCTGACTACGGATGAGGAACTGATCATGTGTGTGTGTGTGTGTTTGGGGGATAAGTGTTAAACTTATCTCGTCCTGGAATAAACATACATTTCTATAATACATATCAAAGGTCCAAAAGATAAGAGCTTTTCTGTGGGATGAGACTGGTGACTAGCTATGGTACTGTTTAATGGGCTACAGAACACTTTAAATATATTACACCACCGAATGTTCAGTGTGAAATGATAAAAAAAAAAATTATTTAAATTAAAAGTTTTTAAGCTCTATATATTTAGGAGCCAAACATGATCAAAAAACATTTTTTGCTTGGCGAAATGGAAACACATGGATGTCACTGGTCAGTCAGGGATCCCTTATTGCGAGTAGTCAAAATTATACAAAGAGAGTTCAAATCAAACCGGGACTTTTTGATTGTGCAGAATAACAAGACAATTATAAAAGAGTACAAACTCCCTTTATTTCTCTATAATCCCCCGCTACACTAATGCACTTATCATCCCAGTGTTTCACCAGAGCTTGGATACCATCACGGTAGAAATTTTTCTCAGTACACCAGAGCCATGATCTGACTTCCTGCTTCACGTCTGCTGAAACTCCTATAATGGCCCGTGTGGAAATGGATCGGAGTGAGATCAGGACTGTTCAGGGGATGTGGCGATAACTTGCTTGGGTGGAATGATTTTCCTCCCGCAAGTTAGCGACAAGTTATCTGTCAATTTTCAATGATCAGGTGTTCCACTCACTGAATGTTTAAGGAAAAGACTGCAGTGGGCTCCGAGCCACCTAGGCCGGGGTCATCATTCCCGGACGTATGGCCTTCTTCAAAAAATTTGCACCATTCAAGTATTTTACCGCACCTAAGAGTCTCATCAGCGTACTCTGCTTGAAGTCTTCTGTAAATGTCAATCGGTTTTACGGCTTCACTCACTTCAAAGTGTCTTTGAGCTTTGTGTAAAGCATTATAACTCCTCATTCAAACTCATTAGAAAGAAGCTTTAAGGAATAAAAAATAAGCTCTGTCTAGCCTTTGTGAGCTGTGTGTATATAAATATGGGTTAAAAAGTCAGTATTGATTTAAAGAGATTAAAGATGTATTTGGATTATCTCATTGAATTTTTTTTATCCTTTTTCACGAGCACAGGGGAATGTATTGATTAGCTATGACATTAAGACGACCGACACATTAATTAAATGACATTGATTATGAATTATTCAATTATATACCAGTAGGATGGTGACAAGATCATGGGCATCATGGGCACCCGAGGCTCATTTACGCCTGTGGGGAGCAAAGACCAGCCCGTCCGGTCTGATCCCACAGAAAAGCCAATGCTGCACAAACTGCTAAAAACGTTAATGTTGGCCAGGATTGAAGGGTATCAAAATATTAATTGCATTGTAGCCTTCTGCACACGGGGCTTAGCAAGGAACCTGTTCAAGGTTGTTCATCTGACAACTAAATTCCCCAAATCTCAATCCGACCGAGCATCCATGGGATTTGCCAGACAAGCCAGTTGGGTCCATGGAGGCCTTAAAGAATCTGGTGTTAACTTCCTGGTGCCAGTCACCACAGCACACACCCAGAGGTCTTGTGTAGTCATACCTCCTGGGGCCAGAGCTGTTTTGGTGCACAAACTGAACTTACGCAATATCTGGCTTAATGTTTCGGGTTGTAATGTTATGGTTGATTGGTGTATACTCTATATAGACGGGGATGAGGGATGAACAGAAAAAAATGATTATGAACATCCATGACATGATAGGGTGAAAAAGCACTAGGCAGCATGCTTCATAGAGATGGCGTGAATTTGTGACTGTAATGATTAGAAAGTGAGACTCACCTGAATACCAGACACTGTGAAATAAGGGATCTCAAACTTCACTGTGATTGGTCTCTTTGCCTCTTGTTCATCACTCTCCACGCTTGGCAGTCCAAAATGAGCTCTCATTATGTACTCCTTTCCTCCCTGCACGTACACACATGCCACACACACACACACACAATAATGGCTTATTATTTCAGGACACCATTGTTAAACTGAGCTCAAATATGTTACATCTGTTACATGATGTTCTGTTACATCTTGCTCCTTTTACGTTGACTGACGATAAAGATCAGTATAAAAACTAGTTTTGTACTACGCCAACGGGGGGCAGCACAAAGCTGCGCAGGGATCACTGACCTTCCTAAGCCATTGTTTTGTATACAACTGGTGCTAATCTGACCACGTGTAATAGTTACGACGTCTTCTTTTTCATCATGGACAGCAAGTTAGAACAAAGAGAAAATGTGAAATTTTTGACCGAGTGCATGCTCATCCTCTTTTTCGTGGCATTGTACATCGAGAATTCGTCCTCGGGGGCCAGACCAATTACGGCGAATTCAACTGCAAGGCTTTAAGTCATCTGAGGAAGGACATACGGCGAAAGCGATTGGATCTGTGTCGCGCGGATCACAAAACTATTTTATTCCACCCCATAGCTCGGCTTATGTGTGAATAAAACAACACAGAGCTAATTGAGAAGGACTTAGAAACTATTTTCAAGGAGACAAATTCTTGTTCAAAATGACAGCATTATAAGATCAGGTATTTCCTTGCTAAAACGCATCCATGACTGTTTTTTTTTTCAGTAACTGCTATCCCCTCAGTACTGCATTCCATACTGACCTACAGTACCTTCATTCATGCTGCAACCGACAGTTAGGGTAATTAATGATTGTAGATCACCTGAGACTCTGAGTGATGCATGTAGTTAAATGTCCCAGTGTTGTTACCATCCATTATCATTGAGATCACCGTCCGATTGCTCGCTCAGGACTAACTGCTTTACAATATTTCGTATGGAATCATTTATTATTCACAACCTGATGGATGTGACTGGGCATTGAGTCAAAAACAATTTGCAGTATTCTGGTGTCACTCACTGATCATGTACAGACATTCGCCACAGAAGTTTGCAATTCATATGAGAATTCCCTAGATTTAGCCATTTTTGTGCAGAGGTGGACACCCCGGCTTCAGAAAGCAAAATCCCAGCAGCTGATTCTAATTAGCAAAACTGTTCATCCAGATAAGAGAGAACTAATGAGTGACACCACCTGTTCCCTTATGCACACGGAGAAGCTACGTACAAATACTTTTTGGGCACTATTGTACTGTTTATAGACAGGAAGAGAGAGTAAGTTGACTTGAATTCACCCTATGAATAACTATGGTGAATTTTAAAAGTTTAATTGTCACTCGTCATTGTGGTTGTTTTTCAACAAATTTCTTATTTGTTAAGCTTTTTGCATTATAGCGCTTTTAAAAAAAAAAAACTTTTGTTCAGTCATTAGTTAGCTATTCACACTGGATGTTGACCTTCTTAGATAGATAGATAGATAGATAGATAGATAGATAGATAGATAGATAGATAGATAGATAGATAGATAGATACTAAAAAAGATTTCTTAGCACTTTAAATAATATTAAATATTTATTATTATAATAATATTAATAATAAATATGATGTAAAAATAAGATTAAAACAAACCATATATAAGACTATTAAGTTTATTTCCAGTCTAATTTTACTAGAATTGCAGGTATCTTGTTCTATTGGCGAATAAATTTAGCTACTTTCAAGAAATTAATTCCTAAAAACTAGCTAAATTATCTGCCAATAGAACATAATACTTTTCACTTGACAATTAATTATTTGCAAATTTGAGTAACATCTAGCTAGAAATAAGCTCAGTAACCTGATAATCTTCTATTTGGTTGGTTCTAAACTTATTTTTTACTAAATTACAGCTTAGATAGATTAAGAAATATTTTACTTGCTAAGGTGCTAAGATTTTCAGTGTAGGTCACTCTGTTTATCCTAGTTGCAGTACAGTGTAACCTTTTTAAACAGCAATTAAATTCTTAGGATTATACAGTATTAGTATTGTATTGAGTGAACACCAGAACCAAATTGAACATAGAAGTGACGGTGCATATACGTATAAATAGTGGTTAATGGTAAAGTTCATCTATTGCCTAATTAACTTATCTTAAGCCTGGCTCAGTGATAATGTGTCCTTCATCACCACTGCCTCAAAACAGTCCAGAAACCAGCCCAATCCCAAGTCAGACTTTTTGATCTGTGTGTTGAGTTTTTGCCCTCCCAGAACAGTGTTACGAAGAATGATCCACTGGCAACCACGGCCTGGATAAAAACATATTTCTGAAAACATTAAAGCACTTGAGCTTTCTCAGAAAGTAAGGCCTGCTCGTCCATTTTCTATACACCGCCTCGTAGCTGACCTTCCAGTCCAGCTTTAGTGTCAAGATCTACCTCAAGTTGGACAAAATAATCCAACTGTATCCAAATACATACACTTCAATATGGAGTTGGTCCCCCTCTTGCAGCGATAACTGCTTCCACTCTTCTTGGAAGGCTGTCTTTAAAGCAAAGTCCTTGCTTTGTGCACAGTCATGTTGGAATAGAAAAGGGCCTTCCCCAAACTGTTGCCTCAAATGTGCAAGCATAGCATTGTCCATGATGTCTTGGCATGCTGGAGCATTAGGATTGCCCTTCACTGATTATAGAGGGCCTGATTAAAACACCTCAATTCAATGATTAACAGGTTTGGCCAAATACTTTTGTTCATATAGTGTCTCTGTAGGTTTCAACATGCTCAGTGTAGTCCATAGTGAAGAAAAAGTGAGACCATACCAAGACCAAGACCATTCTTTGTGCACAACCTTCTGTGCAGCAGGTAATATATTTAGAATAGTGAAACTTTAATGATGTTATGAGTTAGGTTAAATAGTGTGTCTTCCCCACACCACAGGATGTAATGTTGTCATTGTTTTAGCCCTGTGACATCCTCCTTTATTCTTATTCCTCTGGCTCCTTCAAATACTATAGCAAAACTCATTTTCTAACAAACTGCCATATGTGATGCATCATGACTCCATATTCTCATATATTCTCATAATTTGTCCCCATTGTGTAATAAAGACGTGACAGTTTAATATGAGTAACTCATTGCTTCAGTATATACTATGGCTCTAACTAGCAGGTGTCTGCTTGTTCCCTTGAGCGTCATTATAGCGATCTGTCAGCAAATGACTTAAACCATATGTCTGGAGTGTTTAATTGCTAATTGGACATGTATTTGCATACCAATCACACTTTAGTTTGGACTTTTCCTACTTTTTCAGGGGTATATCACAACAGAAAAAAAAAATTAGGAAAGAAACACATGAATGCAAAACAGTGTTCTATTGTACCAAATGTTATTCATTATTCCATGAATGTTATCATTTCATTCTTGGGACCTAAAAATGTCTTAACATAAAAAAGTATGCTTCGAAATAACAGCCCATGCTGCAATACTAATATCAGTATGGGACTATTTTCCCCTGCCAAGCTGGGGAGACATTTTCTCTCTTCCGTCGCTACTGGGACTTTTCCTCCCTGTCCTGCTGTTACTAAAACAGTTAAATTCCCGGACTGTGCAATTTATTTTTTAACTTTTTGAAAGATTTTTATTTGCATTTACACACTCTTTGTTAGCACTCCTAGAATTACAGGCGGAGTCGTGGTTTAGCACGAGTCTGCAAAAGGGAGTGCTGTGATTGGTGGACAAACAAAAGGAGTTTGGATTTGAGATGCTAAAATTAAGCAATTGCTCTATAACCCTACAGGTGGTGCGCTCTAAACTATTCACACCACTCTAAACAGGCAGCATGGTAGGAGGAGCGAACTATTTATTACGTTTGTAACTGCAAATAATAATAATTTTAATTTATTAATGTTAATAATAATAAATTATTAAATATTACATGTCATGGAACAGAATCGCAATACAAACAGAATCGTGATGATATTATATTGGCTGATCCCTTTCCATTTACATCCCTAGTGTTCCGTCATTATATATTTGTTTTACAGTATGATGGATTGCAATTGGTTTGTTGTAGTGTCACTGTGTTCTTGTGTTGCAGTATAGTCCTGAACAAACTATATTATGTTCAAATATATACCAGTTATACAAATGATCTGCGAGTAAAATCATATTATATTAAGTTATATTAACTTTATAAAAATGTTATAACAGAAAAATCACATACCATAGTACATACTGAACACCACAATGGACTAAAACATACTTGTTGCACACTACACTTTATGGACATTTGCTCACACCAAAAAGACATTTATGGACATTTACATACATTTGAACATTCATGCACATTTGCACACTTTTTCACATTGCACATTTATGGTCATTACATCTTCACATTTCATACATATTTGCACGCTCCCTGGATATTTCTATTTAAATTCTGTCAATTTCCACAACAGTTTCCATATTTGTACAGCCATTGTCTATACTTTGTACAGCTAGGTTTTTTTTTTATTATTATATTTTATATTTTGCTCTTCTATTTTTTTTTCCTACAGCTAATTTGTTCTATATTTTATTTTTATTCTATTCCATAATTAATTTCTTATTGTTAATCTTGATTTTAAGGTCATGAGCGGTCGTATAAGCATTTCACTGCATATTGTACTGTATATGTGACAAATAAAATTTTACCTTTAATTTACTGTATAGTATAGCATTTATTGTTCATGTACTACTTAAATTTTTCACTTATTTTTTTGGGCCAATGTTTGACCTTGGGATAACCTCTATGCCAAAGTTCAGGTTAAAACTTTACTGAACGTTTAACTTCTAGGCTTTATAATAGTTAGTTTAGTTTTACATGCTAAAAAGGTTTTAACCCATTAATTGCAAATATTGATTGCATGCCATGTTTTTATAAAATTTTTTAAATAACCTATTCCTTCAAGGTTCTTCAATTCTTAAACATTAGCTGAATCACGATGATTACATAAAAGTCTCTTATAATAAAGGCTGAGGTATTTCCTTCTGGAAACAAGAAGCCAAGCACTTAACATTACAGTTGCTGACGTATAATGTAGCACTTTTAGACGTGAGAACTGCCTGTCCATTTCTGTATACATAAGGTTGATTGAACAAGGAGAGACGAAGGTCAGCCTGGCAACTAAGAAAACAGGATCAGCGCTCACTGTGTTTGTGACACTGCTGGGATCCTTGCTAAAATGTCAGCTTTTAAACATACAATAGGATTCCAGTAATTTCAGAGATTCCAGAGTCATTGTGTTTATGCATATTGGGTGTAATACAGTACATGGCACGGGTGAACAATGAACACATTACTGAGTACTGAATAGAATAAGATGGCGAGAAAAGTAGGGTAAAAGTGTCACTCACTGGGAAGGATTTGATGGTCCACTCCACGGCACTCTTCTCAGGTACCCACTTGGCATAGCCTGTGCTGGTCTTAAATTTGGGCGAGTCAGCGTCACTAGGCACGGGCACCAGGATAACAACGTTGTTGGCAGTGGAGCGGCTCTTAAACTGGCTACGGGCCTGCAGGACACCGTACACCAAACTGAAGTAAATATACAACAGCCACAAAACCGGCAAAACTACATAGTATTAAGAATAGAATTCATTAGAATTAAGAATAGCTTTCCCAAAGCTGAATGATTAAGTTTATATTTATGTGAATGATTGTGTTGTTGAAGCTTTGTAGCTTCAGTGCAAGAATAAAGAAGCCAAAATTGGACAGCGAACTTAGCTGTCTTGGCACTAAATTCACTTTCCCAGGTAAAATAAGGATCCAAAAAGACAAAAGTACCCTTGAGGGTTCAACCTCACTGACAAGGATCTGTGCCCTAAAAGGTACAGTTACAGTCCTGAGAGTTTAATAAAACAAATTGATGTATTGTAAGAGGAGAGAGGACTGCAGAGAGAAAGAAAGAGAAAGCGAGAGAGAGCGAGAGAGAGAGAGAGAGAGAGAGAAAAGAAATATACTAGTACCTTAACTTTGATCTCTACTCGGCTGTGGGAGAATTTCTCGATCACACTTTCAATCCATATGAGGGGCTTCACCTGTAGCAAGCACAGGCAATCAACATACAGTAAGGCATAATGAAAAAAGACAAGTCAAAAAGATATGGAGCTTTGAAGTAGGTGCTCACGGTGGTGTTGAGGCGGTAAGACATGAGTTCACTCTCTCCATCGGGGGGAATAAAGGAGATGGTCCGGTCATTCTCAAAGCGGGAGAGCCGCACACACTGATGAAATTTCACATCCTCCAACTCCACAGACTTGCTCTTCTCCCCTGTGGGTTAAAAGTCACACATGCACACAGAGATAAAGCAACAAAAAAAAGAAGAGGAAGTCACTGAGGAGAGCATAATTAGTTTTAAAATAACTAAACACCACATCGGATTTTGTACCATCTTAAATACTTTACATTCAACTTGTATAGATACTGTTTGACTATAAATTAATATAATATAAAGCAATAATGTTCAATGAAAGTTGCATGTATCATATATAAAAAGCTTTTTATACATTAATGCAATCTTGAGCGTGCATATACTGCATAGGGCAGAAACTATACATTCTTTCTTTCTTTATTTTTTTTTACATTGTCTATTTAGGCCAGATATTTCATTTCTGTTCAATGCCTTAGACAGTACTTTGGCCTACACATTTTTTTTAAATGTGCTAGGTATATAAAGGTGATCTGATATGTGTATGCTTATACAATAGAAAGACACATGAAATAAACATGCGACCTTTAGAATCCTGGAAAGCTGGCCAGAGTATCTGAAGCTGAGGCTACTTGCAAAATGACCACAGCTTTCTAGGAACGTAAAATAATAATAATAATAATAATAATAATAAAAAAAGGAAACAATATGATAAACCCCCTAATATGCTGTTGGTCTTCTGGGTGGCACTAAAACAGTTACGACCTGCCAAGACAAGACCTCTGAAGGTGTGTTGTGTGGTATCTGGCACCAAGACAAGACAGAGTGTGAGGTGAGTATTTTCGCTCCAGCACATCCTACAGATGCTCGTATCCAGCTATCTTTGGCAAGGAAAAAAAAACAAAAACACTCCGGAACAATGTGTGCAATGTGAGAGCATGTATTACCTTGCTGAAAGAGGCCACTGCACTAAGGGGAATAACGTTGCCATGACGGTGTATACCCGGTGTGCAACAATGTTTAGGGAGGCAGCATGTGTCAAATTGAAGTCTACATAAAAGTGTGGACATAGGGTGTCTCATGAGAACGTTGCCCATTGTATCAAAGTCCTTCCACCAACTTGTCTTCTTCACACAGGATATCTTCATGCTGTCACACAATAATTACATTTTCTATGACCTGCAGCCTTTTTGTTGATTTGGATTAGATGGGAAAGCCTTGCACATCGATGAGCCTTCAGGTGCTCAACACCCGGTCGATATTTCATAGTTTGTCCCTTCTTGGACCACTGTTGGTTTCCACTCACCAGCACAAGTGTTTCCACATTTGGGGTGTTCCAACCCAGTGTCAAAGGTGCTGAGGTTTTCTCGTCTCCCCATTTCTCCCACTTGACTGTGAGAACTGTCTGCTCGCATTATTTGCTTTGTCTGTGAGGGGTTCATTAAATTTTTATTTAAAAGTGATAAATAACTGCTTTCCTTCTTTTCCTCTTCTAAAAGAAATATCAATTAAGTTCAAGTTCAACTGCTTTTAACGTTTTTTTCTCAACCGTTCTTCTCAGTGATGGTAGGATGATGAAGAAATATCATACCGGCAAATGTCAAATGTTACCGCAGCTTGTTCGACCTGCCAAGCGTCCCAATTACAACATGCACTCTGTGCTTGTCTTCTGACTCATTTATCAAGCTGGACGCAATCTCATTTATTCAGACCATTTTAAACAAATCCAGGTAGTTCAGAAAAAAAAAATCTGATTCTGCAAGAGCAGGATATGCTCCTGAGTTTATGTAAATTTATGTATAGACTCATGTACAAGACTCTCTAATGTGAACCTTGATTGATAAGTTTTAAAGCGTATTAAAGTGCTGAGACTAATTTAATAACCGGATCACAATGTCAAGAAAAATCTTCAGAACCCAGTCATTTCATAGCAATGATCAGCCGTTTAATCAGGGCAAAAGAAATGGCACCCTATTAACAGTAAGGAGGATGCATTAATTCAATCCTGAGTGGAGAGACAAATTTTGCAATTTCTTTGTACTGTAGATCCCCAAAACAAACAGGTACGAAGTCTTGCTACTCTAAATTTTCCATGGATGTGATCGAGCGTGTGAGTAAATGTGAACGAGGGTCGTGCTGCCTATGCTGCAGGGTGTATTCCAGCTTCATCCTCAATGTTTCTGGAATAAATGAATAAATTTGAGGAGAAGCTCAGTGGTTACAGGTTTCACTGGATTAGGCTGGTGATTCATACTGGAAGGCTAAAAATCAAACACAACCAAGCTGTCACTTCTGGAGCCTTGATTAAGGTCCCCTAATTATCATCTATTCATTTATATCCTGCTTTATGTAATTGTATGTTGCCTCGGATGAAAGCGTCGTCCAAATCAAATGCATGCAAATTATTTTTTGACTATGAGACATTCATTTAAGACTGCTCATCAGATTGCCCTGTGTAATTTGGCAGACACTGAAAATGGACCAATGATGACCGAACTGCTTTTTTAAAACCCATTTAATTGTACCTTGCCTAAGAGAATGTTGGTTGTTTCATTCTGTTTACGGCTCAGCTGTATTTAGCATACTAAAACCCCTAATACAATCAACACTGGGAGATTAATGCCGTACCCTCAGCTCCAGACTACTGATTTACCAATGTACAAAACTGGGCTTGCTCCATGTGTGTGTGTGTGTGTGTGTGTGTGTGTTCACAACAGCATCACAATAAAGGAATGGCGCCTTTAGACAGGTGATCCAGGTCAATGCCGAGTATTCTGAATCGTCTCCATTTATGCAGTTCATCCCTTTCTACATATTAAATACATTTTCATTGGTGCACATAGATGTGTCTGTCTCTCTGTCTCATGGCTATTGGCATTTACAGATGCACATGAAAGCGCCATGAGGACAGTGTGGAAGGCAGAGCTCAGCAGTCTGTGTGCTCCCTCGGCAGCGGTGGAGGCCTGCTGAGACCCGACACTCATTGCTCATACTCAAACACCTTGGATGTCATCAGCCACGCTGCCTAAAGGTCACACAGGGGGATGCAGCCTCTATTTCTAATTTCTGTCTCCTGATTGATTCCCCAGGGGCAAGAATAAGAAAAACTGATTAGTGTGCTGGGATAAAGAGAACTTGTCTGTTTTAGCTTCTGATAATATTCTAGACATTTCAAAATTTAATGTCATGCTTATCGAATGATGGCTAAGAAAATAACCACAACTTACATTTACTATGACATGACAGTTACTGAATCATTTTTAGTAGTTTATGAAATCAAGAACCACAAGCTAAACTTTAACAGCCTAAAAATATCACAACTTGATACGCCTCTATTATCTTTAAAGAAATGTTGTCCAGAAAATCCTTAATAATCACAATAATTTACAAGACATATGGTACAAAGTATGCGCAACACATAAACATAAACACGTCCTCTGCTGATTTATCAGTCCTGTCCTGAAGAGGGCACTGTTTCCTCTCAGCTAAAGAACATCCATCACTGGTTTCGAATATCCATCACATCTGAGGTCAGATGACAGCAGAGTAATCATATCAGTTTGAAGCAGCTGTGTGATGCATTAGAGCATCATTTTAAAGGAAGGAAATCAGGACGTTGGTCTGTCTTCATCACTTCCTTAGAACTCTGTCACGATCATTTTCTTTCTAGACTTCTTGTTCTCTACTTATTCCTGCTGCAAATTTTAACACAGTGGCTTATTAACTGTTTACTCAATGCTATTTTTAGCACTCGACATGGATTACCTGTAACTCTCCGCACTGTCAGACTGCATAAGTGGGTGTGGATCATGGGGTTATTGACAGCTACGGTATGGTGATTCAGCAACAGATGGGAAGGTATCTATGACAGCAATCCAAATACAGTAGGGTAGACAATAAGGCCTTTTTTAAAAAATCATCTCCTCCTACTCATCTGTTGTCACATATCACTTCTTCTACATCGAACATGTCTTTCTGAGAGTAATAATTTTGTATGCAAATGAACTCTGCTCCTCTCAGTCTTTCATCCACTATGCAAACACATGCACACCTAGGGACAATTTAGCTCAGCCAGTTTACCCACTAGGAAAGTAGGATGAAAGCCCTAAAGAAGATGTTACAGTACTGTATACAGTAGACCTGCTTGATGTCCTACATTAGGTTTGTATGACTCGTCTCAGCCTTTTCCAATTGTCCTTTGTATCTAAAGCTCCTAGATCAGTAAGGAAACCTCTTTCAAAGTTACTAACAATCAGTCCCCAAAATAGTTATTGTTATTTTGCACTGTCTCCCACACTATTTTGGAGCTTAAACTCAATTATGCATATAGCAACACATGAATGGAACCCACAGACATCACCTACTGTAACTTCCTTAGTTCCTCAGGAAAACATGCTATTGTTAAGGGTCCTCCAAAGGTCCGGTTTCATTAGATGTTTTTTTTTTATTTTCTTCAGATGAGAGATTAATCACAGTCTCTTGTCTCAAAGTTTGCCTGGAAATCCCATCACCGGACGTTCTTCGGTCTGCCCTATTTCCTCTTCCCAGTACCATTTCAGGGCTTGTACGGCAGTCTTTCATTTCTGGCTGCTGGTGGTAGTTGTTGAGTCCTAACTCACATATTATTAAGGCTAATCTTGTCTGAAGAGTTTGATATTAAGAATATGTAACCACATACTTCCTGATGGTCCTCTGGCAGATTTTACTGCAGCTGTCTTCGTTCCAACTTGTTCTCTGTGAGTGACATGCATGGATGATTGACATTCCAATACTTCACCTAAAAGGTTCTGGGTTGCTTTCAATGTATGATTTGGGGCAGTGTCCATCTGCACTGTGAAGTACTGTTCAATGAGTTGTATATCATTTGACTGGACCTGAGCAGATAGGTTAACCAAATACAGTTTGGAATCTATCCTGTTGCTTTAGTCAGCAGTCACATCATCAATAAATATAAAAGGGAACCAGTTTCACTGGCAGCCAAACATGCCAATGCCATACGATAATATACTTCAAACCATGAACTGTTCTGAACTCAGCTCTTTATAATCTCCTTTTCCTATCATTTTGGCACTGGTTGGCGTTTGCCTTACCTGTTGCAGAACTGCACTTTAGATGTTTTACGAGGGTGAGCCAAAAAATATCCGCACTCTGTAGAACTGTAGAATTTATTTTAATTAACTTTTAGAAGGGACAAATACACTTTGTCCATCTGTCAATAAGCTTTCGGATTCCCTAATTAAAAAATGCACTCCTGTCTTCACTCCTTCATCAAAAGTGAATTTCCGTCCTCGCTGGAATGTCAGGACTGAAAGTCAGGACTATACAGTGGCTAGGATGCTTTAACGACTCAAAAGGAAGTTTTTTGCAGGGTGTCGAGCAGACGTTTGTGGACGTGCATCGTCAGGCAAGATCTGCGTTCAATCCGAGGTTTAGGCTTCAGCTCTTTAATAAGCGTCTTATTATATATATGCAACGACCATGTCTCGTCACCAGTAATGCTTGTCTTTAAGAAATTCATACTTTCAGCATCCTTTTATTTGTTTTCTTTTGTTGTATTTTTGCAGATACTAAATACATGATTTGATCCAATTTAATGTTTTTTCATCTCTCTGTGATGAATCCGATTCGAGTTTTCAGGCAAATAATGGCTAGCTTCAGTGGCAGTTACAAGTGTTTTGACTTCATATATCGAGAGCTAACAGCAACAGATTCTAAATTCAAATGCTACACTTGACGTGAACTCTAGACATCAAGGATCTACTTACTTTTAAGTCTATAATGAGAAAATAACACACCTCTTACCGTGAAATAGCTCATCAGCCACTGTTCCAAAAACTCTTAGTTCTTTAAAAAACAGGGGATTGCATAAAATTCCCCACACTGTTCACCCAATTTGGTTGCAAATACCTTCAAATTAAAGCTTTAAGTCTACATTTTGAGCTCATAATCATTATTTTCTTTCAACTCCAGTGTGGTAGGCAAAAAAAGAAATATGCACTGACTGTATTTCATTTCCTCTTGCCTTCTAATTCCAAAAATCAAGGTTAACTGAGCTTTTGTTGATCATTTTTATACATGCCGTAAAGCATGATAATTGCGTGTGCAGTACTTTGTTCTCTTTAGGTTTCTTCCATCATTTATTTAAGGTTTTTCCTTTAATTATATATAAATAAATGTAGACTGGTCAAAAATAATAGAACACAATTTCGCCCCGTAATATTTCACATATATCATCTCTACGTTCTTATGGGCAAAATGCAGTGTTGTTTACTATATTCCATTTACAAAGGCAATAAATATGTGCACTCACTGCCAGTGATTTCGAAGAGCACTTTGTCATTGAGGCCTAGCCTCAGCTCGGGCATTCCAGAGAGAACAACCTTCAATTTGATGGAGCCCAGAATCTCGCTGCGCAGGACGCTGCCTGTAGCACTGACCTGAGTGAAACAAAGGAGAAAGATAACATCATCATCATCATCGTTATCATCCTCATTGTTATCATCATCGTTATCGTTATCATCAAATGAAAATAAAACAAAAAATATGAAATAAGGATTTTAAATAAAAACCTAATCAGCTAGAATTTCCAGCAGCAATAGAGAAAGAAGCTGCATGGATGGATAATAAAGTCTCATTAGAAAGCAATAGGATGTGGTTCTTGTGAAATGAACTGCTGTGTGCTCATCTTAGGACAAGGCAGAGACCAGACCTAGAGAAAAAGTAAACAATCTTACTTCATGACTTTAGGCTCTGGAGAGCTTGACACTGCCTAGAGAAATTGCAGTGAAGGAGGCACAGAAGCCATCAAGATCCACCAAGAACATTGTATGCTGAATTGGTTCCATGTCACACTATAGGGAACTGAACTTGTTTAATGACAAAGGACACTTGCATCTTGTCATAACAGTTCAAGACTACCAGTCTAAATAACTCCAAGCTCCATTACTGGAAAAGATGTGTTGAGTCATTCCCAGGTAATTGTAAGTGTACAAGCATGTATATGGCAGGCAATGCCACACGTGTGCCACCCACACATTTGCAGATGGTTCCTTCCAGTTCCAGTCACAGATAACCTCTCTTAGGCCTGAAACATGATTAATGCAAATACAAATGATGGCACTTTGCCCAGGCAGCACCAATGTGCATCTCTGGTAAACATAGTGTACTTGACGTAGGCTGCTACGTACCTACAGTATGGATGCCGTCCACAAGGTGGCGATATATTCTATTAACTGCTTAGACCATTTCCATAACAATAGTAGTAAAAAAATGTGACATCCACTGTGGAATGTGTAAAACTGTTGTCATGGCAGTACTTACTAATCATAAGGAGAAAAAAATGATAGAATGAAGATGATAGAATGTGCGACCACTGAATCGTTCATGGAAGAAGGACAGAATTTCACAATGCGTTTTGATGAGAAAGAGAAGACAGGGTCAGCTTTCTCGTGATGTTTCATGCTATCGCGAACCATAGCAGCCATGCTAAGACTGCAGTTTGCGTGCCATTTTAAAATATTTCAGGTGATGCACTCATAAACGCAACGATGCACGCAACGGTCTTGTGTACCCTGAAGGGCCTGCATTTACATACCAGTGTGGACCATCATCATTTCAGACATCAGACCTCTGACAACCCTATCATAATCTCTATCTGATTGTGTACATTGTCCTTAAATAAGACTGCTTTGGTCTTTAGGGTTAAAAAGTAAATCTTACATGAAAAGTCTGTCGCTTTCTATTAAGATGTGCACCAATAAACTGGAGTAATGTTTTAATACACACATCTGTGCCCAAACTGGACTGTGTGTAATCAGTTTGTTCTGCTCCTGTTGCTCCATCGCAGTGGCCTTCCACCAACAAGGGCTCATTGACTGCTCACTAAACCTCGGTACAATCAGTGCCTGTGCCACTCAATTTACTCCTCTGCAGACAATTCAAGGCTTATATTGACTAAGGACAAAGCCTCTTTTAGGAATATTGTCAGCTGTACCAAGCTATGTGACCAAATATGGATTGTCATGGCGAGTGACTGTGATGGGCAAATCAATATCCCTCCTCGCTCACTAAATAGGCGGCCTCCCCTATCGGCAGGTGTGCGAAGGAGCAGGGTCGCGGAATTCAAAGGCGTACTCGCCTCTTTGAAGTCCCTGGGACGCGTTCCATTGCCCCGCTAGCTTGTCACTCTTCCTCGTTCTGTGCGAGTACGCCTTTGATCGCCGCGAAAAGGACAGCCAGGAGCTCACTACTGGAGCTCCCGCGACTCTTCAGCTCTCAATGGAGAGGCACTGCCCACCAGACCTGCACGTGCACATTCATTAATTCCCTTTCTTTCCGTCCTTTAACCCTTTCCTGCCCCAATTTTACCTTAATAAATTACCCTTACTCCCTTAAGACCTCGCCTCGTGTCCGTGCTTTATGGTGCCGCCAGTGCAACATGGGTCCAACCTGTTACAGGATACATATGGTATCTAGCAACCTTCTTGGATCTGTTAGAAACACTGCACATTATGGCATCCTGGGCACACAGTTTAAAACGGTGTTTCTTACCTAAATTATGCTTAAACTCTTGTAACCACCTTGCTCTTTCAGTGTCTGTGAAAATGAGCTACCGATGAACCACACCACCGCGAGAGAACAGCAGTACTGAGTGGAGTTGAGCAACAACCTCGGGTAGGGGCGATTCTGATCACAATATGGGAAGAACTAATTGGCTTGTTTAATACAAAAAATTAAAAAAGGACACATTTGTTTGGAAACCCATGTGAATGTGTATTACTGACGTCATACACAACAGAACACACATGATGTCACTTATGAATCCAACAGAGTTTCATTGTTTAGATTTTCTCACCAGTGATTGAAACCTACTGCCACACTTAGACATTAATTATATACAAATCTGAGTCATCAGGATTAAAGATATTAACGATTATTATTTAACAAACTTATTATAATTGGTTATCATACCAGTAGGTTGACAGACTCAATGACGTCCATGAACACTTCATTCTTCCTGTATCTGATGCCTTCTGATCTCCAGGATACAGCATTGGTAACTGTTGCCGGGGGGCGTGGTGCTCCCACCTCTAGTTTATGCCCTTGCTGGGTGATGTACCTGTAAACACCAACAAAAGAAACCAAGTAATTTAAAAAAAGTCACATTGTGTTATTTGAAACTGAGTGTTATAAGATATAAGATAAACGAGGTGAATATTTAAATAAAGGCAAATTATTTTACCGCAACAATTCTGTTTAACAATATAATAGTATATATAATATATAATAATGTTTGTAATAGTGGGCGGATAAAATGCATGGTATTAAAATAGGGGAAAATACTAGAGTTGATAATCGATACGTATGTGATGTACTCTCCAATAGAGTTGTGTGGTTACTTTTTCAGACAGGGTGGTTTGGGGTTGTTTTAATATGATTGGCTAAGGGTCTACCAAACAGTTTTACATACCCCTACCTGGTAGTCTGTTTAGTTTGGTCCACATGACCACATCGCACCCAGTTTGAAACCTTCTGGTGTCAAATGCCACATCAGTGGTGTCATTAGGTCAGAACATTTGGGGCAATAGTAGTTACCCCCTGAATATTTTAGGCTCATCCCCGTATATTTTCACTTTGAGATTAAGGTGTTTTATAGCAAAGCATCAGACAGACAGACAGAGTTACAGAGTGAAACTTTTCTTGCACTCAGGATTTAAGAGGAAGTAAGTACTGCACGCATAACTGGAAGACACACACCCAGACATCAAAAAAAGCTCTGGTTTTATAAAAAAAAAAAAAAAAAAAAAATATAGCTTTTTGCGCTCTTTCGAAAATATAAATTTAGATAAGTGCCAGTTTCATCCCAAGAGCCATGAATACACTTAATTAAATGCCCTCTTTAAAAACGTAGCATTTAGAATTACAACGGCTTTAATGAATAATTTGCACAAGAACTGTAATATTGCACAACCTGAACCAATTGTAATATGGAACATTTGCAAAACATGTACACTTAGTTTTTATATATACTGTATATATATATATATATATATATATATATATAGTTTGTTTAAAAAAATATATATATGGCATTGATGAAATTGAAGTTGCACATTGAATTTTGTTGTGCTTTAATTTAATTCAATATTAGCCTTTCACTACAACTAACTTGCCTAAAGGTAAAGTACCCCCCCCCCATATTAATATATGCCTAAATGGTATACTAGCATCCTTACCCCTAATAACCTACTAATTACTTATCTAAGCTGATCCTGATTACATGATCATTAATTTATTCTACTTATGTAAAGTGAATACATAAAGATTAAGCATTGCCCGCACAACCTATTCCACACCCTCAACTCACCCCCATCCCTGGAAGTGTGTCGACCCAAGGGTCGTTTTTTGGATTGAGGTCAACAGCTTTATGATACAAGCATAACCATTGTAGTAATAGGAAATGATTAAAACAGGGTAGGGTATAATTTAACAGTAAAATTATGAGGTGGTTTTGAAAAAACCATCATACCGTGAAGAGATATATTGTTTGTATAACAGCAATGTGTCCGTGATTACAATATCTTACTTTACGTGTGCAATATCCTTTTTTTTCTGTTTCATTAATTATTTGAACTATTTGCAAAACAAGTTACTTCCTATTATTATAAACATATATATGGCAGCTATAAATGTTCTTGCTAAATAACAAATAGATTTATCATTAGAAGGCTTAGAACCAATATAAATGTGCACATAAACATAAGCCTGAGGATTTAATCCTACTTAACATGACTTGAGCTCTATAATGATAGCATAAATGATTGGCTCGTTATTATTAATAAGTGCTACAGTCCCAAATAATACATAGCTGAGTAGGTGATGAATGTCATTGGATGATTTATGGTAGCAACTAACAGGGGATACAAGCATGACTACTTATATCTCCTGTAACCTTCAAAATTATACAAAGGTAATGAAAAGATCACTAGAAACAAGCATGACCATCATCATTATCATCATCATCATCATCATCATCATCAGGGTGTCTGAAATTGAAGTGTACATTATATAATTGGATTTAATGCAAATTATGTTAAAAATAAATAAATAAAGCATTCAATAAAGGCAGTGACCAAGGTGTTGTACTCAGTAAACAAAGCTCTGCTGTTAGTGAGTGTGTGTATGTGTGTGTCAGTGCAGCCAAAGACTCCTGGGACAATCAGGACATCCACAGGGACACACAGACACACAAACAACCTGTTTTTAATCTATTTGTGTCACCTACATGGTCCTGATACACATTTTAAGGCTCATGCCATACTCATAAAACATGGTCTTTAAAGTATTTCATGGATATTGACTTTAAGGACAATAAAAATACTGGTTGAAGGTTTTACACTAAATCGTGACTCAGTATTAAAAGGGTATGTGAGGGCAATAGATGTTATAGCTGCAATATAAATTCTTAGTGAAATAGAGAATAACAAGCCTAATACCAGAAGGACAAATCTAAATACAGATTTAGAGTATGTACTGTATACTTACTGGGATTAAGATTATATATTTGGGTTAGGGTTAGCAATCCTATGGATTATATCCAGGGGCTTAGAATTAACATATTAAACTAAATTAATTACAAATAAGTAATTATACTGTATAATTGTATGATTGCATAAGTAAAATTTTACTTAACGTTAAGTTTGTTCTGTTCCTGTAGACCCTAATTAGTTTTGTTCCAGTCAATTTTGCTGCAATCAGAAGTCCCATAATTGCTGAATAGAGTCCGACTGTGGGCAATTAAAGGGTCACATGATGCCAACATGAATACACCTGTTCCTGGAATACCCCATAGTTAGTGAGTAAATTAATCCAGCACTTAAACACTGGATTATTACAAAGACCAAGAAGTTCTCTAAACAAGTCTGGGACTACAGTATGTTCTGGCCAGTGCTGGGCTATACAACCTTAAATCAATTTTACAATTAGTTGAACCTTTTACGTTTGTTTACGATTATGTTTAATGGACTACTATTTTTAAATTATTATTTGTTATTGTTTTTTGCACTCATTGTTCACTGATAAAGTTTGTACAGTAAATCTCACTCACTCACTTACTCACTCATCTTCTATACTGCAAGATCCTGTATTTAGGGTCACAGGGACCTGGAGCCTATCCCAGAAGACTTAGGGCACGAGGCAGGGTACACCCTGGACAGGGTGCCAATCCATCGCAGGGCACACACACACTCACATTCACACACTACGGGCAATTTGGGAACGCCAATTAGCCTAACCTGCAGATCTTTGGGCTGTGGGAGAAAACCAGAGTACCCGAAGGAAACCCAACAAGCACAGGGAAAACATGCAAACTCCATGGATACAGAGACAGGAATCGAACCTGGCTGGGAATCGAACATAGACCCTGGAGGTGCAAGGCGACGGTGATAACC
Organism: Clarias gariepinus; assembly: GCF_024256425.1. Taxonomy (NCBI): domain Eukaryota; kingdom Metazoa; phylum Chordata; class Actinopteri; order Siluriformes; family Clariidae; genus Clarias; species Clarias gariepinus. Next base: position 9,054,075 of record NC_071105.1, read on the forward strand.
ACGACACCATCATGCCTCCTCAAGTCATTAACAGAATAATAAAAATATATATACATGGGTTGGACAATGAAACTTGAAACGCCTGGTTTAAGACCATGATAATTCGAATGTACAGTATGGTGTAGGGCAACCTTTTGCGGCCAATACAGCATCATTTCGTGTTGGGAATGACAGATACCAGTCCTGCACAGTAGCCAGAGGGATTTTGCCCCATTCTTGCAGAATAGCGGCCAGGTCACCACGTGATACTGGTGGAGGAAAACCTTACCTGACTCGCTCCAACCCAACATGGTTTAATAATATTTAAATCTCGTGACTGTGCAGGCCATGAGAGATGTTCAACTTCACTTTCATGTTTATCAAACTACTTTGTCACCAGTCTTGCTGTGTGTATTGGTGCATTATCATCGGCACCAATACACGGCACCACCTTCAGGATACAATGTTTGAACCATGGGGTGCACATGGTCCTCCAGAATGGTTCGGTAGTCCATGGCAGTGACGCGCCCATCAAGCGCAAGTATTAGACCCAGGGAATGCCATGATATTGCAGCCCAAACCTGATCCAAACCCTGGGCATGTAACAGTCTGGGTGGTATGTTTCTTTGGGGCTTCACCACACCGTAACTCCCCAATACATGTTTCACATTGTCCACAGCCTTAGATTTTCGATGCTGGCACCATTGAAACCGACGGTTGGCATTGGAATGAGTGACCAATTGTTTGGCTATAGCAGCCCGTTTTTTAGTTTTTTGGATACAATCTGGGTTAGCACCCGGACATCCCTTTACCCTGGATACTGCGGCTCTTGGTACATCACAAAGACTTGCTGTCTTGGTCACAGATGCGCCAGCGAGACGTGCACCAACAATTTGTCCTCTTTTAAACTCTGATATGAACACTGATATGTCACCCATAATATTGTGTGCATTGCAATATTTTAAGCAAAACTGTGCTATAACTCTGCTAATTAAACCTTCACACTCTGTTCTTACTGGTGGAATGTGTGATCATTGAAGATTGGCCATCAGGCTGGTCAAATTTAGTCATGAAACCTCCAACACTAAATTGGCCAGTCTTTCAGTTTCATTGTCCAACCCCTGTATATATCTATCTACATGATTTTAAAAAATCTAAACCATTGAATTTGAATGATTCAACTGAGTTAATTGCCATGCCATTGTATGGCCTTTACCTGTTAGATAAAGTGTGTAAATCAAAAAGTAAATACTGTATTCTAATAAACCTCATTTCAGACTACCACACTACAACATCTAGAAAAGTTCAAAGAGGTGAATAGTTATGCAATGTACAGTATCTGTAATGGTGGTAGTAGAAAAAGTAAAAAAAAAAAGGAATACATACATAAATAAAATTAACAGTAAGGTACTTATATACAGTCAGTATATAGTGCAGTTCTGCATAGTCAACGCTACTTACATTATACACAGGTTGTTCAAGTCAAACTGGGATTTTGATTGTGCAGAATAACTGAACACAGGTATGAGAGTACAAATATAAAACTCATTTTATTTCCCCACAGTACTGTATATACCCCCTGCTACACTGGATAACATCCTGGTAGAAAGTTTTCTCAGTACACTGGAGCCATTTTCAGACTGCCTGACTCTATTCACGTGAAAATTTATCACAAGTCCCTGTTTCATTTGAACACATCTTGCATTTGCATACCTGCTGAACACAAGTACATCTCACATACCATATCAGGCAGTGCCTTTGTGTGAATTACTGTAAACCTCTGTTCGTGAAATATTATCTAGCTCACAGAGCATGAATGGAGCACAGACAGTGTGTGTGTCACAGCTGTGACTAGTAAATGGTGGATGGCGCTGGTTTGAGTGACTAATAATAAACAAACTGCAATTCTGCCAGTACTCACTCTAGTAAGATCTTGCTGTCTGTGGTCTGAGGAAAACCAAAATCCATGATCTCATCCAATAGCTCATAGACAGTCACAAAGTTGTCACGTATGCTCTCCTCCTCAACGACCTTGAAATACTCTGTGAAAACCTGTAACACATAAACACAGTGTTCAGCACAGGGCTCAAACGGAGTTCTGTCGACGGTCCACAACAATTACGGCATGCAATAATAAATGTATAAAAAGACAACCATGCTGTTTTTGAATAAATTAAATGTTGGTAACTGTGCCTCGAACCAAAGCATCTGTGATAATTTAACTATAATGCCACACACCCACTTTTTTACATATAGGGATCAGTGACAGCCATTACAACTTACAGGTCGTGCTGAGTAGGCAGGAACATGTGGAAAGGACACTCACCTCCACTAGCTTGTAGAGAAAAGAATACACAAGAGCAGCATTTGTATTCTTCTTAGTCACTGCTACCACTGACATGTGACTGTTAAGGATCTTTCAGTTTCTCCTAAAAATTTATACAGACAGTCAGAGAAATATACTGTAAAGTAGATTGAAAAAAAAAAAGACTTGGCAAAAAGAAGAAAAGATCAGTGACGGGAATAGCAACAGAGTAGTGGAGGATACAGTAGATGTTGTTGTGTTTGATGTACAGGAAGTGAGTCGAGCCGTGGCTCACTAGTGGTGACAATTCTGCCTCTTCCTCCCTCTTCATCATGATAGGCATGAGGTGGTCGATCTCACTCATGTTTACGTTACCCATGTAGTTCCGGCATATAAGCACCTAGACGGGTGACATTAAACTCCTTAGTACACAAAACAGCAATACAAATGTAGAAATTAGTAAAATACAGAATTTATGCAGTTTATGCAATGATCTTTTTTTTTTTTTTTTTTTTAGTTTTCTTCTACGTGGAATACTGGAAGTGTTATGAAACCCACATTCACGTGCTATAGTAGATGGTATCAGGTTCAGTCTTATTTGATCAAACAATAAGAGCTGATTCATAATGAGTGAGCAAGTGGGGGAAGCCGAGAGGAAGTCAAATATTTACTTTCAACTTTCACTAAATAAACTTTCGTTTATTTGCAAAAAAAAAAAATTATATATATGTATATATAATATATATATAAAATGCATGAATGCAAAAATAAATACATTCTGGACATAATTTAAAAAAATGCTCAGGTCTCTAATCACACTGTGTTGAGCAGAATCTATAAAACTAAAATAAAAAATAAAAATCATACATGCTGTTTGTATTCCACTAATTACTCAACAAGTTTCTGTAGTGTTTGTTTATATCTTAGCTGTGGTTTTGATCTTAAAAAACGATAAAGGTTTGATGAGGCAGCATGGTTGCTTAGTGGTTAGCGTTGTCACCTTGCACCTCCAGGGTCCCGCCTTGGAGTTTGCATGTTCTCCCTGTGCTTGGTGGGTTACCTCCCACAGTCCAAATACGTGCTGAATAGACTAATTAGTGTGTGTGCATTATGTGTGTGTGTGCTCTGCAATGGATTGGCACCCCACTCAGGGTGTACCTCTCCAGGCCATCTGTGATTCTGTATAAAGGATAAAGTGTTATAAGTGACATATAAGTGTTATAAGATATAAGATAAGTGAGTGAGTGTGGGTGAGTAATTTGATAAAAGATAAAATTCTGAGAAAATGTGATGTTCTCTCGTTATAAGGAAACAAGTTGTGGTGTGAAACTTTGGGCTGACAGCAAGGTTGCAAATAGGCCAGTATGGTCAACAGTACTGGAAAGTGGGGAGAGCAGCTGCCTGCCAAAAACCACATTTAAAACCAGTCACAGTATCACTTTCAGCAAAAAAACACAACTGATAAGGGTATGTCACCTTAACAACACTTAGTTTTTTTAGTAATTGCTTCTAGTTTATTCTGAATTGACCCTAAAGTTTTGATTAACAAGGCTTAATCCCAAATCCCTCTCTAACCCCAGAACAAGGCAATACTTGGTGTGTGGCACAGGGGATAGTACACCCTTTAGGTTTCCATTTTTTACGATATTTGGGATTCAACCCCAAAACAGGTAGAAAGCTGAAGTGGAATAAGTTTATATACAGTATGAGAGAAACAGAGGAGATGTTACTTTCACCTCTGACAAGATGAGGCTGATTAACTAACAGTGTACAGCATGGCTATGTACTAGTTTATAACAGAGAAGTTAAGCACTAAACTACACTGCTCTCTCCTTGCCTCCTTGCCAAATATTTAGTTATTGCACTTGTCAATTCACAACATGCGATAACCTTATGGGTTTTTACCTACACAGATTAACTTATTGTCTTATCATGTTAACCCCCATGTCTCTTAGTTTTAGCATTTTATAGTCTCTTAACCTATAAGTTAATGATAACTAGGCCATTCAACTGCTTAAATTTATAAAAAAGCTTAAAAATGCTTTCAGTGTGCTGAATTCTTTTCTTTGTAATGAGTTCTCAGGAGTTTTTCAGCTCTCTGTCACTCTTGGTGTTACAGTATCTAGTGGGCATAATCAGCAAGCTGAAAAACTCATACTCATCTAGTTGCAGCATTCTGTTTAACTACAGTCTATAAAGATCAAGCCTCATCGCCTTTGATAATAAAAGGTTTCTTTATCATGAATGAGTACTACCAACGTCTATTCTAGTTGTTGCATGCTTTTGTCATGACTGGGTGGGGCGGAGTCATGTCATTACACACACAGGCACACACCCACACACACACAGTAGTATGTTTTTAAAGCGACAGTACATAAACACACACACATTGAGGAAAGTACTAACATAATTTAAATTAAATAATTAATTAATTAATAACTGATATAGTTACGAAGATGATGTCTATTAGAGGCTCTGAATGTTAGTTTTGATTCATTTTGGGTTAAATTCCCAAACCCTAATTTATTGTATCTTTAAAACAGTTGTAGTAAAAAAAAAAATCTGTATAAAATAGCATAAAGTAAATCAGAATGTGTGTGTGTGCCAATATAATACAAAATACCTTAAGATATTGGATTGCTGAAGGACAGAGACAGGGGAGCTTTCATCACTAATGCTACAGACCCGGCCATATCACAGATTAATCCACCCGAGCAAAGCCCTCCAGCTACATACACTATGTCTTGGCCTTCATCTCTCTCTCTCTCCCTCTTTGTCTTTCTGTCTCTCAGAATATAATTATTCCTTACTAACCGAGGATGAGTTATAGCTAATTCAGACACTGGCTTTTCATTATAAGACTAAAGACCCAGACTTAAAAATAGACTAAGCTGAAGACCAAAATGTGAAAATAAAACAAAGTGTTTAGAGGAAGTATATGTGCCTGATAAGTATGCACAGATAGTTATCTTTCTCTTTTTCTCTTTTTCAGAAAACCATGTTTTTTTTTTAAACAGTATGATTTACAAAAAACTGAGATCAAATATGTTCTTTTATAAGGAAAAATTAAGGAAAATATTTAAAGATATTAAAAAGCCCTTGCCCATATAAGGCATGGCTGATATAAGGATAAAATAATTCTACTATATAATTCAATTACAAAATACTGCAATTTATTAAAGGTAATATACACAAAAGAGACGTATCTGTCTGTGGGAACTGTACACAATCATTCATGAACACCACTTGCACATAATGGGAATCCAGTTAGGAGTTGTTACCACATCCTCTGTACAGTCCTGACTTCACTTCAAATGTTTGGGTAAGATCCATGTAAGAAAATGAGGATAAGCAGGCAGTATAATCATGGCTTCAGCATATAGAGAAAACTTTCTACCTTGATGAAATCAAAGCAGTAGTGAAACGCTGGGATAAGTGCGTTAGTGCAGCAGAGGATTATATAGAGAAATAAAGGAAGTTTTACTCTCATAACTTCTGTTATTTTGTGGAATTAAAAGTCTCAGTTTAAGTGTTTTTTTTTATTTTCAGAGATATTGAGGCTGTTATCAGTTATTAGTGTATGTTAAAGTATATTGTATAGAAAGCTTTATTTCCATACTCTTCCTGTTAAATAGTTATTTTTATATGTTGTAAAATTAAAATAATGTTTTAATTTTGTCTGTTGTTGTTGTTTCAGTGTATTGAAGTTTTACTGGATTTTTGCAAATCTTAATACTGCAATACATACATGTGTTCATCAAATGTAGCTGATCAACCACCAGGTGTTCACATGTAGTATTTTTAACTACAGTTACAGTAACAGATTAAGTCATCATTATTACGCTAATAGAAGCTTGGCCAGTAATTAGTGCAATACACACTGTGTGTTAAAGACAGCACAGCTAACATGTTCTTAATCACTTGATTTTAATTATTACCATTCAACATATATCTACTATTTTTTTAAGATTTGTTTTTTAAATACAGTATGATAATTGGAAAGCATACAATTCAATATTTTCGAATGTATTAATTGTTATCTGGTGTGTGCAAAGACTTTTTAAATATTTGAATGAAGTTTATTTGTAGCATTGAGTTCATCTGAGAAAACTGGTTTAATATCAGTACTGCTAAAGGAAAGTTAATGTTTAAATCATGCTGAATCAACCGTTTTGCAAAACAGGGTCTGATCCTATCTGTGTGTCTATCCATCCATCTATCTAACTAAGCAGAACATGTTCGGTTAAAAAATGTAAAAAAAAAAAAAAAAAAAACAGTTTTTTTTGGGTTTATATATTATAGTGCATTCATATTTGTAAATGCATGATCTTTATTTCTAGTATAATGGTTAGTATGGGTGTTTGTTGTACTGTATGTAGGATGTCACAGGCAAATAAATAGATAAGACACGACTGTAAACATTGCATTGACAAGGTGCTTATTGGGATGGTGGGTTTGCATGGAGATGGCTTTTCATCATAGCCCTAAAAAGTATTTTAAATACATTTTTATGGCTATTTAAAGGCAGGTAAAAAAAAAAAAAATCCTGAAGAAGACTAGGCTTTGTATGTAATCTACAGTATATCAGGTTACACATAGCATATTTCTGCTTTTAATGACTAGACCAACACTTCAGTAAAGTCAAAAGTTGAGACTAAATGTCTTAGTCTATTAGAAAAAAAACATCAATAATAATAATAATAATAATAATAATAATAATAATATACATTTCCTTGTTTGCTTAAGTGTACAGGTTTATTTAACCTTTACTAGGTAGGCCTAATTTTTTGTACTTATGTGTAATGTACACATTGTCTAAAAAACTTACAATCCATTTACGTACCCTAAAATATGTTTAAAGGTGTGTAATTTATATCTAAATATAAATATCCATGTTAAACATAATTACTAAAGGTACAAATAAGGCACTATTAAATGTACTAACAAGGAAAGTGATAAGGAAAGGTAAACACACTGTACACTTCTGTACTAGTTGTTGTTTCACAAGTCAGAACTATAACTTATTTAATGCTTTAGAAACTAGCTTCAGAACCCTTTCGAGGTTTAATGTATGAATCTGTAGTTTATATTTCGTATGAAAGCTGCTGTTCCAGTCTATCTGAGAGACATCCTCCTGTTGAGACAGGTGCAGCTGGGAATGGATGATTATAAAACTCTTTACCTTCCCCTTCAGGTCCAGAATGAAGACAGCGGAGGCAGCCATTCCGCTCACACAACGATTTTTTTTTTGTTTTTAACAAAATGATTAACAAAGTAAAATGTTGTATATTAAGACGCAGCAGAAGACAGATGACAGACTTCCATCCCTCGCGTGCTCGCCTTCTCTGACGCTTCCGGGGTCTCGCGCGCAGTCCAACCGGTTTGTCGGCTTTTTAAAAGGTGCCTGCTGTCGGTTCAGTTTTTTTTTTGTTACTTTGTTACCTTTGATCATGACATCATGAAGTTTTGTTTTTTAAATCTACAGCCCAGCGCGTAGAAGTTCTTTTATTTTGTAACAAAAAAATTAAATAAAAGCTACAGTGTGTCTATCTAAAAATACTGAAGCGAAATGTGATGAGGTGTGATGGGCGAGTCGCGAACGATTTGTTTCTGTTTCAGCGAGTCTTCTGAACGAGTCGAGGGAACCGATTCGCGATTCACAGAAAGTTATGACTCTTGTCTTTGTGTTGTTTTTTTTTTGCATTGCATTGCAGCCACAGAATTAAGGAATCGATTCTACATTTCAACCCATAATGAGTGCATAATAGCTGAAAATTTAAACTATGATTAAAATATTGATTAGAATTTTTGAAAGTTGTGTTTAGCATAATAAATCATCATTATCATCATCATTGTCTATACCTTAATCCTGTAATCAGGGTTGCAAGGTAAGCCTGGAGCTTATGGCACGAGGCAGGGTACCCCTGAACAAGGTGCTAATCCATCGCAGGGCACACTCACGTGCACACACACTCCAGTTAGCCTAATCTGCATGTCTTTGTACTGTGGGAGGAAACCAGAGTACCCAAAGGAAACCCGCCAAGCACATGCAAACTTCATGCACACAGACCCGAGGCAAGAATCGAACCCAGACCTTGGAGGTACAAGGTGACAGTGCTAACCACTAAGCCACTGAATGTTTAAACTATGAATCAGAAAGAGCTTTATTGCCAAATACTTTTGCACATACAAGGAATTTGTTTTGGTGACAGAAGCTTGCAGAGATGACAAAACACACACGCACACAAAAAGACAAGAAATGGAATCGGATGTGGGGTGGTTAAATATTGATTTAGTTACAACATTCTTTTTCACGTTTTGAAAACATTCGGTAATGACCAAGAAGGCTTTTTATAATATGCAAGGCTTTCTCAAGCATTCCCGAATGTTCTCAAAAGGTGCACGTAGTCACATGACCTGGTATCTTTTTAATATTTGAGGAGGCTGACACTAAACTGTTAAGTAGGCAAACATATTCTGTATAGAGATGTTGTGTAAATTTGCACTAAACACTTTTTAATTACAGTTCACGTGGGACAGAAGTTTTATATGTTCTTAGTATCTCTGACGTGAAGTTCGCACGTTCTCCTCATGTGTGGTGGGTTTTCTCTGGGTACTCCGCTTTCCACCCACAATCCAAAGATATCCATATTAGTCTAACTGGAATTACGAAAACTGGCGTAGTGTGTGAATGAGCGTGTGAGGGTGTGTGAGTGTGCCCTGCGATGAATTGGCACCCAATCCAGGGTGTGCGCCCCCCCCCAAAATTGTACCCCAAATTTTCTGGGATAGGCTCCAGGTTCCATGAGGCCCTGTACAGGATAAGCAGTATTAAAAAATTAATGAATGATGAAAAAGTAGTATCTCTTGGTTTGTGCAATAGCATAAATCTTACATTTTTAATTACATTTCCTGTATTCTATACCTTTACAGTTCTAAAAAATGTGTGTCTATAATTTCTACAGTATATATATACAAAAATCTTAGAGGTTTAAAAAAATCAATAAGATAAGCCAAATATACATGTAAGTAGATAATTATAATATATTAATGCTTATAATGTGAACTATAGAATATCTATTTGCAGAATAAAATGCAGATTTTGCACAAAATGGCCTGCTTAAAGCAGTTAATTTAAAATCTTCCAGAGATCAATTCAACTAAACAGTTTAATTCAAAAGAATCAAATGAGTTATAAGTAAGTAAAAGTAACAACCGTGTGTCATGTGACATCTTACCATGCATTAACTCTCATTTCTTGTAGCCTGTTTGTCATTAAAATGATTTATTTAAAGTTGGCAAACAGAACATGCAGGTAAAACTAAAACCTTATAAAGGAAAAATGTATAAAGGTTTGCTATAGAATGTTATTAGAACTTTGATCACACAGTATTTTCATTTAGACAAAAAAAAAACTTACCCTGAGGAAGTAAAAATGTTACCGTTTCTACAAATAGAAAGTCAGAAACCCTGACATATAGCACTAAGTTACAATTTTTAGCTGGGGTCCTTAAACTTTATGTCAAGGCACCCTTTTAACTGTAAAATGTAATTTCACTGACCCCATCTGAACGCATTCCAACTATTTAAATAATAGGCTCATTATTGTGTATATATTAGGTGTACAAAAATATTGTGGCAAGATCTTGGAGCTATATACAACTATATTTAACCCGGAGCACACATCAAGGGACACATCAAGGTTAGGAGATAAGTGTGGCGATTTATTAATATTGACAAAAAAATCTTAAATCATAAAGAGATAGAGTGTTAGCCATTAAATCATTACACAACATGTTAAAGTATAAAAATCTTTGAATGTTTAAGGTAAAAATTCAATTTGTAGGATAATCAAGTCCAGCTGCTACTGTAGGTACCACATTCAATTTTACAGTAGAAGATTTCACACTAAAGGGAGACCAGTCTCCTGCAACGCCTAGTAAATGTTGCTTAACATTAATTTTTGTGGGTGGGAGTGGGCGGTCGTGAAGCTTGTAGGACACCCAAAGGCTCATTAAAATTTATTATCCAGTTCTTATACAGTGCATATGTTGTGCTTATGGTGCTAACTGTGACACTGGGTGACATTTTTTGCCTTCCTTTATTTTGTCATCAGTAACTGGTTTATCCTGGTAAGGATCATAACGGTTTAAATTACACATTGGTTTTTACAGTATTTTTCGACAGCTTTTGTCAGATTTTTTTTATGTGCAAGTTTAAACCATAATACCTGCAGGAAGAGACAGAATTAGTCAAAATTCCTTCAGGAGCAGTGATAAGATTAAAAATAGTCCCAAGGAGACATGATACGCAGCTCATGTTTTTGTTTATCCAATGCTGAACTCTTCCATATCCTCACCCTCATCTTCATCCTCATCATCCTCCTGCCAGTGATCAACCTCTCGCTCTGCTCTTTCCCTCTCACTTGCTTGAATGTAGTTGTCTTCAATAAATCCATCATCATCATCCTCCATGTGCCTGTTTACCATGTTTGAATTTGGGATGTTGCCGTGGCTGGAGAATCCCACTTCGAAATTCGCAGGGTCACACTGACTCGCCCCATCTCCCTCACTGAGCCTCGAGTGCCTGTAGCTGGCCCAATACCGATGGATAAGTTTACACTTTGCCCCAATTGTGATGAGCACAGAGAGACTGATGGCTGTCACCAGAGCTGCCACAAGGTACTTCCAGGCGTCTGGAGACCTTTTTTCATTGTCACCTGCGGACATATTACAATGAGGCAATAGTAAAAAAAAAATTACCATGGAACAATTATGAAAAATTAAAGTAAATTTATTAATTAACAACCAAATTTATCAACCAAACCTGTAGTGTTTCTGGTTTCTGTGTTTTCTGAGACTACCAGTAATTTACGTAGGAATAGACCATTGGTGTCCATGTTGAAATCTGCAGCAATAGAATGATAAAAATTTTTTTTTTTTTAAACTCCAAAAGACACCAAAAGGATCATTAATGTTAACATTATCTTAATATGCTTTAACAGAAAAGACATACCCTCACCAGAATGTCTCTTCCTTCTCCAACCAGCTTGCACCACCTCTTTGGGCTTGTCACTTCCATGAAGATTACTGGTGTGATCTAAAACCTCAATCCATCCATGAAGTCGAAGTACAGCAGGCACTGGGGTTTGTAGAACATCGTTATCTAAAAACAGCTTCTGCAGTCTGGGGAAGCTGAGCAGAGCTTCGGGCTTGACTGCAGCCAACTTGCATCCACTGAGGTCCAGTATTTCCAGAGAGGGGAGGTGGTAGAAGTGCTGCTTTACCAGCAGGGGGAGGTAATTTGCTGATAAATTGAACTTGACCAAATGCTTGAAGTGCTTTAACTTCTTTAGGATTTTAGTGTGTAATAAATGTAGGTGGTTCTCTGAGAGGTCCAGCTCAGTCACGTTTGGCCATATCTGCTGGGGTATGGATGTGAGGTTACGTCTGCTGCAGTCAAATGTAGCCTGAGAAGGTAACAGTGTGACTTAAGGTTAGTTAAATGGTTAAAGTGTTGAAGTTGAAGTGTAATCAGAAGGAAAATCCCCACTGAAGGATTTGTATATCAGTATGTGATTCATTTTTAAATCACGAAATTCTGAATTTATGTTTTTGGTTGAAACTTTTTTCATCAACAAGTTAACTATTAAAGTTTTTTTTTGTTTTACATCACCCCACAATGCTTGACTACTTGCTAATAGTGTTGGCAGTGAGATCCCTAACTTTATCTCTATCTGAAGACAGATGCAACAGAGCATTATTCGTTTACTCCTCCATCTGTTCAGTCTGCTCAAACAAACCAGCTTCCAAACTTTCAGCTTTCATGCTAATACCATCATCACAACGGATCATTTATGCTGGATATTATTAACGTTTTCCACTATCACTCTCAGTACTAGAAGGGTCGCCCATGGCATTGGGGCAGCAGACAACTGACAATGTCTTAAAGAAATAATGAAAATACATCACCAACCAACATCCAACCAACAGCAAATCCATTAGGACCCTTTGAAATCAGTTCAATAATGAGGTTTGTATTTGGCAACCAATAACTCTAAAACCTAAATGCACCAATTATATTCTCTAGTCATTAAATATTAGTTTAGTCAGACTTTGTTATCTTTACAAAGTTTGTCATTATATTATCATTAACGGAAAAAACTACACATGCCATACTTTTCTTCAGCCGTTTACCCAACAGCTTGTTGAAAACAGGAAACACATGAATGCAAACAGGATGTTTTTAATGTGGTTATGATTTTCATGGAGTGTGGAAAAAAGGGGGAGGTTGGGAAACTGTTTCTCACCCACCTCCTCTGTATCGGCCACACAGGGTCCCACGGTTACAAGTGTGTGGCACAAGCATGAGGCCCAGAGACTGAAGAGCATACACAGTGTATACGTTGAAGAGCACATCCTTTACTGTTTTCTGTTGAATGAAATATGAATATAAGATTGTTAAAGCTGATTCGAGATGCATCGTTAAGAGGCTGTTTTTTTATTTGTTTGTTTGTTTGTTTTTGTTTGTTTGTTTTCCCTGAAGGTTGATTAGTGACCCCATGATTGTCATTTTTTAAAACCATTTTATTAATAATGAAACCAAAAAACATGCACTTTAACATTCAAAGCAATATCACACAAAAATTTATTTTTAACAAGGTTTTTTGCACTTTTATATATAAAGGAATAACAAGCTTTTAAAGTATAAATAGCAAAAAATAAATAAAAAATGTGGTTAACTAGCATTTACTTCCCATAAATGATGCAGCTTCCTGAACAAGTTATAGCTATATGTAAAAGTTCTAATATTTAATCGAAGTAAATGTGTTTATTTAACAATGTTGACTGAAGGTTGTGTTAAATATGCATTGACAATGAGATGTGACACTTTACCATTGTTTAAACAATGTACATACTGTATATTTGTCAGAGCAATATCAGTGAGCATTTCACATGTCGTCTTTTGGGACAATGTAAGGCAGTCAGGATTGTGTTAGTAATGGATGTTTTCACTAAGAAAATAATTCCTTGGGGAAATATGAAAAATTATAAATGCTTTTTTCAACCAAACGCCAATTGGTTGAGATGTCACTTAATGGTAAAAGTATCTATAGAGTTATCACGTGGCATTTTTCTTTTTGTAGCACAAATGTTTTTGGTGCATTAGATCCACTACTTTATTTAGCAATTACGAATGAATATAAAAAGACATAATATAGTGGCTCTAGTAGTAATCTGGCGGATTCTTCTTTTGCATAGCATACCTCAACCATGTGGTAGTGTATAGAAGGTTCAGTCTGGTTACGTTTCACACATTTTTTTTTCCATATGTCGCAGTGACTCAAAATGTGCTCAACCCAAAGTGTTAAATAATCATGTATATCTCTGTTTCTGTATTCTATTTGTTTAGTGCAATGTTTACATGTATGGTAGTCTGTTGAATCAACTGCATATTATGTATTCTATATTTTATGTGTAGTGCACTATGGGAAAAACAATTAGAAAGCCTTTGAAAATTATGCAGGAGTTCACACCAGTGCATTTTTTTTTATGTTTTCCCCTCTTTCTTCTCTTAGGCAAAAAGCTATTGTTCAAAAACTCTGCTTGTGTTCTTAGGGCCTTTCCCCTCTCTCTTTCTCTCACTATTCATTGTCAGCATGTTGGCTGTAAACAGTTGTCAGTAGCTCACTTTTATCTTCCTCCCCTAAGATTTCCTCCACATAACAAATGCTCAGGTCCAAAACACCTTCAAGTGTGAGTGCGGTAACCATGTGTTTTTTGCATAATGTGTCTGAGACGAAAAAAAGAAAACAGGACATAATGGTCGTATAATGTAAATGACTACAAATACCATAAATGGCACATCTTTATGTAACAGGCAAAAGGAACACTGTGATATGACAGTCAGTCTGTAGTTAAACAATAGTTAAAAACACCATTTGTAATTACCCTTTCATACACAAGGAGCTACTTAATCTCAGCATATCACCTCATGGAACAAACTGGCAATGCTTTTTACACACGTCCTTAATCAAGCAACATACAGTTATAAGACAAAGTCCTTCAGCTGACCTCCTCGACAGCACTCAACAAGTTTATCGGCTTTCCTCCAAGTGAAACTCCTGCCGTCTTTGCCCCAGTCACTCAGTCAATCACTCAGTAATGATTACACTGTCATGGGGCCTCCCCCTTATTGTCATTTTTGTCAAGCTGGCGAGATCGCTAAAGACGCTCTGTCTTTGAAAACACTGCACATGCGAGGAGACACAGAGCACTTTGCCAATACACGATTAATCCTATCACCACGATTACCCTGAACAAACAGTGCAGGTGAAAAGTAATTATGCCCCCTACAGTACCTTTCACCACCTCTGCCCTACACCACATATAATAACATAGGACAAGAAATAACAAACGCTTTTATCCATAAATCCAGCAGAACAAGTGAAAACCTGCTTCCATACTGTATGTCTGTAGTTGAAGCCCACTTTCCTATTGTTTTTCTTGTTGTGTTTAAAGATAAAGAGACATTGCATTTAACCAAGCATGTCATGCTTATATTGAACACATTATGAGTAACAACCTCATGCAATGAAACATATGATACTATCCATTTCAGCAGCCTCATCCAGTTACAGTAGAGTACGTTGATATCAATGAGAACATGCAACAGGACCCAGCATGATGGTTTAAAGAGAAAAAGTTGATTATCTTTCTTTATATCACATGAAAGTTTTGCATTCGTTCCATTCTTGGGTTTTTTTAGTCGCAATAAATGAAATGTAGTTAATAAAATAAAATAAAAACAGTATACCACCATTAATAAAAAAAAGAAAAATAGTCATGTGACAGGTAAATACTATGACATATGGCACCTACAGTACAGTACCTACCTGAGCCTTGATCCTTCAGTCTCTCTACGTATAACAGAGAGGGGGAAGCGTCAACAATCACATTTTAGCACTGAGACAAGTCCATTTCACTTGATGTTTATAATGGTATAAAATGGAGGCATGTTGTGCAAAGGTTGCTCGAGGTGTGCCTTTAACTTGTCACCTGAGGAATAAGTTAATCAGTAACAAGATAACCGCGTTTAGCTCTACAGGAGTTTCCGGCTTATTGCAAAAACGAATTATGCGTATGTTAAACATCACGGGGTATTTAACTTTACAAATGTAATGTTTGTTCATGAACGTAAGCTGTTTTCACTTTTTAAATGTTGGATCACATTTTTATTGGAGTAAGCTGTGATCAAAGGCTTCGTGCTACACTAATATTTCCCAAAGCGTGCCATGATGGTGGTTTATTGCTACTGAAATTTGGTTGGCCTGCTCTTTACTCTTCCTGTTCAGTGAGTCTTTTTATAATCAGAAATGATTACACCTGCTCTGATATGGTTGAAGTACTACAACAATGTGTGTGATATTGAAAATCTGCCAGTGCAAAATGGATTATTGGAACCCACTCTGGTCCGGAAATGAATTCATTTTTGCTGTTACTTCTAAACGCCTGCTTAGCACAAAAACAAGGCCAAATTGGCATTTCCCCAACAGCTCTTAGTACAGTAACAGTCTTGTCACATTTCTTACATCTAGGGTTTCTAATTGTATTGTACCCTGCCAGGTTATCTTACTTGAATCAACTCAGTTGTAGCCAAAAAAACAAAATAAAGCACCATATTTATTCATGCAACCCATATTATTAGTTATAAAAATGTCTCAAGATGAATTATTTTGCTCTTGGTATGAAGAACCCAACGGGGTTTTTTTTTTCCAGACTATTGATGCGTTTAAGTCATGTCAGGTGATTACACAGATTAAAACACCACCTAGGTGTAAACCTTTTAACCAGCTGTTTTGACACAGCAACACCTGACCATTAAGAGAATGAGATGAATTATTAACTTTATTAATGTTATCTTCCACAAATTGTTTGGAATCTAAGTGCACATTGTCCAAAGTGCCAATTATGAAAAAAAGGACAGATGACAGAAGTGTAAATTTGGGAGTTTTTGTCATTGTTTTTTTGTTTTCTGTTCACCACCTTTGGTATGAATGTCATAAACCAGGAATAGAGCATTAATTTAATTCAATTTTATTTTATTTGTATAGCGCTTTTAACAATTGACATTATCGCAAAGCAGGTTTACACACTCAAATGAATTATTTAAGTTTGAATGAAATGTGAAGGTGTGTGAATCAAAATGATAAGCCTGATGAGCAAGCCGAGGATGACGGCGACAGGGGCAAGGAAAAGCTCCCAGAGATGGCAGTAGGAACCTTAAGAGGAACCAGACTCAACAGGGAACCCATCCTCATCTGGGTGATAACGGATAGCAGGGATTGATCTGCACTCATACTGTGTGAGACTGCAAGTTCAGTATAACAGGAGATGTGTTTAAGTTAATATGGATTCCAGTTCAATTATGGTACTAGAAACCACGAATGCAATTGTGTGTGTGTGCGTGATAATTTGCCTTATGTACTTTATATATTTATACAATTAGTCATACCACATGATATACCACATTACTCAAAAGTATTGGTTTAATTGTAAAGTTATTGATTAATATAAGATTTTAGGTTGAGCCCACCAATCTAACGTCAAAACTATCCATCACTAATACAACAAACTGGATTGTATTATGTGTAGGATATTGTATCAGAACAAATAACCTGGTTGAAGCTGTTTAGTGTGAGGCATCACATGAAAACTTTTTCAGAACACTAGTCTTAAACTAAAAGTGATTTCGAAAACGTCTTAAAGCAACTCTGAGGAAGGAAAGGACAAAACCCTTTATCTTAGTGAGGAGGTGTGGTTGACCCCATTGCTAGGGATCATGCAGCAGTTTAAGGACTGTGATTGGTTGATTGAAAATAACCTCTGACCTCTGTAAAGGTCTGAAATGTGCTCTTTGTAAAAATAGAATATACGATAATAGAATAGACATCAATAGAATACGAAAATTTAAGAGAAAAGTCTAAGAAAATTTCTTAATTCTAAGAATTTTCTTAGAATTTCAACACTAGGCTTTTAGGCGTAAGAAACTTTGTGAACCCTGGTTTTATAACTTCTTTTAATGCAATAATGTTTTGGATCATTGTTGTGGTTGAATATTCTGTTTACAGAGACCTGGAGGTTTTGTGCCAAAATAGGTCGCCATTTTATTTTATTTTTGGCTAGATCTCCAGCAGCCACCACCATGCTTTTAAATGCTCATTGTGTTCTTTAAGTGATAAGCAGCTTTACTTTTGTGATTTCTATTTTTTTCCAAGATTTCTCCATGACCTCATCAGTCTCTAACTTGGTCCACTAACCCAGCCACCCGACCCCATGACCTAGACGTGAAGAATACAAGAGATTGTTGTCACATGCAGGGAGTGACCAGTACTTGGCAGATGTTCTTGCAGCTCTTTTTTATTGTTAAAGAGGTCCCTTGGCGGCCTTTTTTACTTGTTTTTTGTCCAGTCAGTTTTGGAAGGGTGCCCTGTTCTTGTTAATGTCCCTTGTAATGCTGTGTATACCATGGCTTCAGGACTCAGATAAGAGCATCTTCTTGGCAGTTCGAGGCAGTTCCATAGAAGAGGTTGATCTATATTTGGGGTTAATCACAACCACTGTACTGATAACAGGTGCAGGATACAGTATGCACTTTTGACCTTTTTTCTGTGGGATGTGTAAACTATTTTTTAATAATGATATATCATATATTTTGGGCGTGATTGTTAAGAAATGCAGCACCACTTCAGCTATAAGTGCTGTTTGGATGGAAGTGTGCTACCATGACAGTCTTGAGTAAGGACGAGGATCAGAAGGGGCTGTGAAAACAATAGGGTTATTTCCTGTCTGACTCCTAATGTTTTGGCGCCATTACGGTGCCTTCAGATCATTCCGAAGATATATCTGTAAAACATTAGCTATGTGTGTGTGTGTGTGTGTGTGTGTGTGTGTGTGTGTGTGTGTGTGTGTGTGCGAAATTGGAAAGGAGAGAACACTGGAACATCTGCGGTGGCTTCACTCTGTTTCAAGGGGGAAAAACAGCATGAGGATGAAACAATGGACAATTTGTCTTACGGCAGATGCAGATGAACTGGTTAAGGAATGCATGTTTGGCACCTACACTGCTGTTATTATATGGTCAGTGCGGAGAGCATCCGCTGTCTTCCTTTTGGCGGTTTAGGGTTTCCAGCTAAATTAATCCTCCTGTGGATCCCCACGCTCATATGAACAAGTTGATCTGCTGGTCGGCAGTGATGTTTAACAAAACCTTCTTGAGGAAAATTAACAAAGGTATCTAAGGAAATTGCTTTCGAAGAAATTTAACCGTATATACTGTACTTGTCTGTTAACATTGACAAGAACTAGTGGTGTTGGGTTAATTTAATCTTCAGAGGAAACACACCATCATAGGCCAATATGCCCACACACACACACACACACACACACACACACACCTAGAGGCACTTTGGCATTAAAGCAACTAACAGCATGTTTAAGGACGGTGTAAGGAAATTGGACAACCCAGAGAAATCCCGGGTGGACATGAGGAGAACATGAGAAAGCGTGCACCAGGAGTAACCCGAGATCACGATCAAACCAAAGACCCTGGGGCTGTGAGGAGGTTAACCCTAATGCTAGATTTCCTATATTTTACATTCTTTATATAATATAGAAAGAATGTAAAATATAGGAAATCTAGCATTAGGGTTAACGGTGTAATATATATATATGTATAAAACCATACAGAATATGATCTGTGGAATGAAGTCCATGTTTAGGGTCAGACTCATATTAAATAGGCACATTACAGTCACAGATGTTATTGTTTTCAGAGCTGAACATTATGAAACTGATCTGTGAGCTGCATAAATATGGTCAAAAAAAAGTATTTGAGCTGTAAAAATATGAGGATCCAGCACCTAGCCAAGGGTTGGTTGTACAAAATGCAGATTTTAATTCAATAATATAAAAAATTAAAAATATAATGATAATTATTTTTGTTGTTGTTGTTGTTATAATTATATTGTTCACTGCTCTTTATAGTTTTCTGAACATTTATATTTATATAATTTAATTTATGGTGGCTTAGTGGTTATCACCGTCACCTTATCCCCCCCCCCAAGGTGTCCCAACTCAGGCCCATGTGCATGGAGTTTGTGTGTTCTCCCCGCGTGTCATGAGTTTCCTCCAACAGTCCAAAGACATGGAGATTAGGCTAATTGACGTTCCTGATTGCCCATAGTGTGTAAATGAGCATGTGAGTGTTGACCGAAGGACCAACCACGGTCTTAAAACAGGAATAAATATAATGCTAACCACCGTTGCCCTCCATAGTCCCTACAGTAGTTAAGAGTTTTCTAGATAAATAGATGGAATTATATTGATATAATTAGTATCATTATATTTAAATTTGAAACCATCTTTTTTTTCATTAAATTACATATATACAGTACTAGTATATTATACGTTCCCAAGGCTTTTGCATAGTACTTTCTCCCATAGCAATTTCTTAAATGTCCATGCTTCCCTTAGGTGGTCTTATTTTACTGACTATCTTTGTTGATTTGACTCTTTTAAAACGTTCAAAAAAAAAAAAAGCGCCTCAATTTCCTTTTGCAATGGGAATTGCCTAGTCTGGTTCGCGAGCAAAAGAGAAGCGATTTGTTCAAATGATATGTTAATCAGTGATTTTATCAGCAGAATGTTTGGCTTGGCCATGCTGAGTGTGTGAACACACAGGCAAAGAACCAACAAAGAACCTCAATTTGTGTTCCAACTCTGGGGAGTCGACGAGATGCTAGTAAACACAAGTCTACGTCGTCTTAGTACATCAGTCTCTGTTACTAAGCAACAGATCTCTTATTTTCCTAAAGGAAGTATGTGGAATCATAAGGGATAAACGAATTCCACACATTTAGTTTAAACACTTTTGTGTCGTCGCGTTGTCATCACCGTGTCCGAGCAAAGCCCAAGATTATACTTTGTTATCTCCTAGACAGTTATTTTCTCTCCCTGGTTTGAACCCTGGTTTAGTAAAGGGTTAGTATCCGCCAGCTGAGCTGTGATCCAGCAGAACCTCATGGGAAAGAGAGGTAGCTGGCTGAGCAAACACTCTTAGCAGACAGGAGACCAGCGGCTTTTCCTGTTTCTCCTCGCCTGCCGTTTGATTCCTGATTGGCGTGCTTCCTGGTCACATATCAGGTCCAGCAACACCGCTTCCTTTTACAAAGTCTCCACAGCACTCTCATTACAGCTGCTTTCCTCCACAGCTCTTAATTTCTAGTGCAAGTATACTGTATCCATCTGACTTTATATCTCCCTCCTGTTTTTATGTGTTTACTTTAGAGTGTGTGGGTCGTAACCTTCCTGAGGACAAAATCTCTCCCACCGAGGCAAACAAAATTACAAACATCATGCACCAATGCTAATGGGTTTAATAGCAGTTCTTGGCCCATAATGCACTAAAATGCTTTATTAGCAGTGACAGTGAAATGAAATCTTCTGCACAGACAATGGTGTTTAAGATCGAAGCAACGGGAGAGAAGATAACGAACACGTGGCTACAGGAAACAGGAAGGCGCATTCAAGGTTGAAGGCTATTTGTAGCAAAATACATGTACAACTTTTTTTTTTCATCCACATCCCATAACTGTTACTGTAAAGTCTGTGTCATCACTAATTGGTTATCGTAATTTAATCGTAAAAATCGTAACTATCATAAAAAGTTTTTTTTTTTCGTATTTTGTCAACGATTTTGTATTGTCATTGTTCTTTTTTTAATATATATATATATATATTAGTGCTGTCAATCGATTAAAAAAAATTAACTAATTAATCGCACATTTCTTTTGCAATTAATCGCGATTAATCACAATTTAAAGACTGAAACTTTTTGTATATGTAAATGTAAATAATTAATGTAAACTCAAGACAATTTCAAGACAATAAAACTATTTAAATTCAAATATGATTGTTTATTGGAATTTTTGTTTAACTTGTAACACAGATTTTCTCATGTAAACAACATACCTGCAATAAACCATCAATATCCTCCAAATTAACTGTTGGCTTGAAAGCCATATTTATTACAGAAATAAAAACACAGGTATGTGCCATTTGTGTCATTTGAATTTCAAAACAATCAATGCAATTTACATTGACGAGGCCCTGTAGAGATTGTTTCGGTGGGGTGTTTTGCTTTTAAGTGATGTCAAAGACGAATTACTTCTGTGGTATTTAAATTCGGCTTTGCAAAATGTACAGATTACTTTTGTTTTATCCACAGAACCATCCGGCAGAGTTTTATACTGAAACTTTCCATCTAAAAGTCCTTCCTGGGTCTAATCCATACTTCTTTGCATGTTGAATACACGTCGGCCACAACAGGAAATAAAAAAAAACTGCAACCGAGTTAATTGCGTTAAATTTTTTTAATGCATTAAATATTTCAAATTAATCGCATGCGTTAACGCACTAATTTTGACAGCACTAATATATATATATATATATATATATATATATATTGCTCCACAAGTTCTTTATGGTCCAGTTCACATCCAGTTCACGAAAATCTTTACAGTTACTGCAGTTCCTGTGAGCTTCTGCATGTTTCTACCCAAATGGACAACATTACCTCATCAGAAAAAGATGAGATGAGATGCGAGGGGATGAGCCTCTTAGGCGTAGTAAAAGATTTGAATAGTGCAGTGGCTTTAAAGAAGGCTGTATGTCTGTAAATGATCCCAGCCAAGGTGGCTGTGGAAAGTCTGATCCTTGAAAATCTATGCATAACTCGTCACCAACTTGCGAAAGAGAGGTCTGTGGGAACTCTACACACAATCATTCACCAACACCACTTACGCATTACAGGAACTTGGCTGGGAGTTACTCACACATTCCACATACAGTACAATCCTCAACTCGCTACCAGACTTTTCCACATGTTTGGGTCATTAAAGGAGTTCTTGGGAGGCCAGATTTTTACAAGCAGTCCGATCATGCTTCCAGCATGCTGAGAAAACGTCCTACCTTGATGGTATCCAAGCACTAGTGAAACGCTGGGGTAAGTGCATTATTGTAGCAGAGGATTATATTTAGAGAAATAAAGAGAGTTTTAACTCTCATAATTGTGTTGTGTTATTCTGCATAATCAAGATTCATGGTTTGGCTTGAGAACCCCTTGTATTTAAATTGCATTCAAAGGATTTTCCTTTAGTTGTATTCTTTGGACGTGAGTCATCTCCCCAGATAAACCTAAAAGAAGCCGTTTGATGAGATGATTCAAAGAGCTGGCGCAAAAAGCTGACATTGTGGAATAAGTCCTCACTACTTTTCACTCTGAAAACACAAAGCCAGCAATGATAAGGACGTATTGTTGTGGTAAGTTATTATTATTACTCACTGTTCATATTTATGTTAGCTCATGTATATGCTTTTGTCTAGGATAAGTTTCCTCTTCAAATGTGTTAATACTAGGAACCTCTGTAGTCCACCTAGGGACCGTGAAGACCAATACAAGGCCCATTTTGTACGACCGTGGTAGGACCTCTGGTCAACATTCACACAATCATGTTTTGTGTTTCAACTGTGGGAGGAGTTCAGGGAACCCAGAGGAAACCCACCAAGCACTGGAATAAAAATACAAACTCCATTTAAGGTGACAGTGCTGACCACTAAGCCACTTATGCCGCCACTAAGCACATACTCACTCTCACTCATTCACTCACTCACTCATTCACTCATCACCTGGGGGCCTGGATCCTATCCCGGGAGCTTAGAGCATGAGGCGGGGTACATGTTGGACAGGGTACACACAGTCACACACTCATTCACACACTTCAATTGCAATTTGGATGCAATTTGGGGACACTAATTAGCTTAATCTGCATGTCTTTGGACTGAGGGAGGAAAGCGGGGGGTACCCCACCAAGCATGGGGAGAACGTCCAAACTCCATGCACACAGAGACGGGAATCGAACCCGGCCGGGAGTCAAACGCAGACCCTAGAGGTGCAAAGCGACAGTGCTAACCACTAAGCAGGTACTTTAAAATCATAATTAAATACTTAACATTTTAATTAAGGTTACTAACCAGCAACATGTCTATTGTCAGTAATTTATTTTTATATATGTATGACCTTACAGCTTTATTCCAACTTTATACTGTTTCTTTAATAGAGACAATTACCAGTAATGATATCATATAATACTGAGAAGTGAGCATAATACCATTAAGCCATTGCAGCTGTGGAAAACACTAAAAAACCCCAGTTATGTTATGATAAACACTTCCACATATTTTCCAGCATAAAATAGGTAAAGCTGTGGGGGTGGTATTGATTTAGGAAACTGGGTCAGACGTGTACGCTTCAAACAGGTTCATTTATATAACCTGCACTTCCTGCTAAAAATAATTTGCAGGACAACATGGAGCCATGTTTCTCTTTAATAAAAATATAAAAACAAAAACTCGTTTCTGCCACAGCCTCAAGGTCCCTAAAATCATTTTTATACAATTGATTAGTCGACAATACTGTTAAAGCATTGCGGAGCTTTCCTATTTTCCTATAGTCGTCCCCTCTCTCTTAGTGGTGCCAGAGCCATTCCTGAGCCAAATTACCAAAGAACATTTATCACAACCAGCCCGTGCTTCCACTGGTTTAAGACCTGAATGATTACGGAACAGAAGTTTGCAATTATTGTTGGTGCCAGATCCCGTTTAAGAGATTTATCTGGCCGTTTTTTGACAGCTGACAACAATACAAATAATTAGAACTTTGAATAAAGCTAAACATGTTGTAGATTAATTTGATGACCAGCATTCAATTATGAGGGATGGGTAGGTGACTTTATACTTTCTGTGATTGTGTTTTGCTTTAAAAGAATGAAATAAACCTAGTTTTAGAGGTACGCTGACCTGCCACACTCACAATGCTGTAAACAATTATAACCTCCTTAAAGTTCCTTAATGCTTACGTTAATCTTTAATCTTTTCCTTAATGTTTAAGTAAATCTTTTTTTTTTTTTTAAACAGTTTACAGTTTAGTCCTAGAAATGTAGAATCTTTCATGGTGCAAAAGTATAAAACTGTGAGATTTGGTAGCTCTTGCATCAGCAACACTATCCTAAAAATGTCCTTTAGTGTCAATCAATGTTTAAAGAAAAACTCTTTTTTAAAAAAGAATTTCCACATTTTTAGGGAAAAACATTGGAAGCCTGGCAGCACTCCTGCATTCATGCTGAGAAGCCACGCTGGGCTCGGAACAGGGATTTCCACCTTACTGTCACCACCATGCCCTGTACCAACAATGAAAGTCAACGACTGTTTAAATTACATGAATCTGTTGTAAAAGCAATATCCATTACCATATTGACACCCATTATTTTAGACTGGACAGCTTCTTGTAGTAAATACATGAATTGGATTGTTAATATGTGTAATAACACTGTATACTGTACATTTCATTGGTAATGCAATGGAGCAATGTACACCACTGGTCTGGGTAAAATACAGAATCTAGAGCATTGAAATCCAGATAAATGTCTATTACCATTCTCACCTCTTGGATTTTTCATTTACATTTAGGGGACGCTCTTATCCAGAGTGACATACATTTTTATCTCATTACACATCTGAGCAGTTGAGGGTTAAGGGCCTTGCTCAAGAGCCCAACAATGGCAACTTGATGGTTGTGGGGTTTGAACCTGGGATCTTCCGAAGTGTAGTCCAATGCCTTAACCACTAAGCTACCCCCTGGGCTGTTTATGGTCACATGGTCATTTACATTTGACCATAAAAGAGAAGGCTCAGTCAGAAGGCTCAGTCAGAAGGTTGCAAGTTCCCTAACCCACGATCACAGAGTATTCTTTTTTTATTGTAAATTTCTTTTAATAAAAATATTTGCCAGATAAGGAAAATGTGTCAATCAGAGATAATAGTAGAATCCATCTATATACGAATTAGCCATACCATAAAACCCCAAAACATTATGCCCAATGTTGTATCAGTTCCCCTTGTGCATATCTGGCCACTGGGCCATGGCTCCACAAACTTCTGAGGGTGTTCTGTGGTGTCTGGCAGCGGGATGTTAGCGATGAATCATTTGGGTGCTGTGGGTTGAGGGGTAGGGCGTCCATCGATCGGACTGGTTTGTCCTGCATATCCAGTGGTTGCTCGATTAGACTGGGATCTTGGGAATTTGGAGGCCGGATCAACAACCTAGAACTCTTTGCCTGTTAAGTCACATACAAAACAGGCTGTGACGCACTGAGTGTTTCTATTATAGCTAACATTGACTTTTCTTTCAGCATTTTGTGCTCATTGTCTTCTCTGTGAGATCGGAGCAGACAGGCTTTTCTTTGGTCCCCGCAGGCATAGATGAGCCTTGGGTGCCCATAATCCCATCACAAGTTAACTGGTCTATATTTGATGATCAATGTTATTTAATTTAACTTTCAGTGGTGTTAGTCTTGTGGCTTATCAATGCATATTTGATGAGTTATTACAAACTTCTCTTTCGACTATGAATCAACACCAATCAATGGATCAATTTACCCGCATCCTTAAAACATTTTTTTTTGGTACAAATCAATTTCATTACCTGAGCTCTGGTCCCTGAAGCATTTGAATCAAATTGGGGGATTTAGGGGATATATTAAGACTGTTCGAATGGTCACTTCGTGTTTGTTGTTTTTCAAGAAGATGACAGGAAGGAGATCAACACTTAGCACAGACTTCCTGTACACTGTCACGGAAGGCCTGGAGCCCATTTCAGAGGACCCGCTGCACAAGATAAGGGTACAACCCTGGACAGGGTGCCAATCCATTGTAGGGCACATAAACACACACCCTCAGTCACACACCACGGGCAATTTGGAAACACCTAATCTGCATGTCTTTGGACTATGGGAGGAAACCCACCAAGCATGGGGAGAACATGCAAACTCCATGCACACAAACCCCAAAGCAGGACTCAAACCATCAACCCTGCAGGTGCGAGGCAGCGGTACTAATCACTACGCCTCTATCCCACCCAGATTTCTTTAAACAATTAAAAAGAATAAATCACAATTTACATTCAACTTTTATCCTTTTTGAATTTGGCTAAAAAAAAAAACATGGATGGATATATTAGTCCACATTTTTGCATTTTTAACCTGTGCATATCCTTGGAGTCAAACCTTTCCTTAAAAGAATCTCAGCTTTAACATCTACTATGCTGTACTATATGTACTATAGCGTACAAAGTAAGACTCCATGCAATAAACATCTATAAAAGTGCATAAACAATAAAGATAGAGATTATTTGTAGAGTATGTTTTCACATTTCACAATAATAAATTCAATGTTTTTCTGTGTTTGTCTACACAAGTGTTCCCAGTCCTGCTGATTGATGACATTAATAGAAAACAGCACAGTGAACATGCACATTTCTGGGAATTTCAATTCTTTTGACAACATCAGCATTAAATGATCATCATTTCTATACTACACAAAGCGGCCAGGCATGAAATCAAAATGCCTAATACAGAAATCTCCCTTGCAATCTGTTTCTCTGTCTTGAGATTACAGAGATAATGAAGTCTAGAGTTTGCTAAAGTTATGGAGATCATATGTCTTAACCTATAAATCTCCTCTTATCACTCTATAATGTAGAAATGTGACAAATTTTCAGACTTTAAAGAAGGGAATTAAAAAAACATGTTCTTGGTGGATGAAAATGGCATTTCAGCCTGGAGGGAAGAGCAAAACCATTATGACAAAAAAAAAATGCACTTTTAGATTTATGATGTTGGTGTAGACTAGGCCTCAACTATAAGTAAAGGTTTATGACTATAAATCCTGGACTGATTGATCATTTAGGCCACAAAAAGAGGACATTTTCCAGAACAAGAAGACTTCTGACTACTATCACATGCACCGACTTATTCCACATAATCTTCTCTTCAGGAGGCTTGGCATTTGGTTTCTGCCCATTTGTTTCTAATATGAGTTGTATGCCAACCATGCTCACGTTGTTCTTCGTACTCTTTCAGGATTATTTCCCTCCAGAACTTCAGCCTGCTTCCTCTCTGTTCCTTTCTGCCTACTTTCTGTCAGAGGTCCTCCTGTCTCTGGCAATTTGTAAACATTTCAGTATGGAGAAACTTAAAGACATTTTCTTTTCCTGTCCAGATGTTTGGGTGGGACATTCATCTGGGCCAGTTGCAGTAAATTGACATTTGTTCTAGTGGGAAACTTATCGTAAAGTTGGACTGGTGCAAGCGTTCATGTACAGTAAATGCATGTAAACATCCTTCAATATGCACATGAAGAGATGACAGATTTTCTTGAGAGCCTTGCAGTACAACAATTTTGCAGTCACTTTCTTGATTTTTTTTTTTAAACTGTTATCATTAGAGGATTTCCTGTAAAGGCAGAAGGGGCTATCAGAGCACCCACAGACTCCCGGGGTCCTGTGCTGGGCTTCCTCAGCAGCAGGAGTGACCCTGGAGGCTGATAGTGTGTCTCAAGCTCTAATTCTTTTTCTAAAATCCCAAGGAGCACGAGGAGTGTGTGTTGGTGCGTGTGGAAATCTGCCAGCTCTTACTACAATGGGTGGAAATGGGAATTTAATACAAACTTTCTCACTAAGTCCCACAGCTATTACAAACCACATTGTGTACACACACACACACACACTCTCTCTCTCTCTCTCTCTCTCTCTCTTTCTCTAACTCTTAGAAATCTAAGATGAAAATCCAAATCCTTCTAATTCTGTAATTTACTAAATTTTATTTAAAGGTGCCTTCAAAATACAGTATATTTAGAAGTATTGCACGAACATAAAGTAAAGAAAAACTCAAGAATTAATGCAAAGATTATACCCAAAACCCTTTTGAGCTTTATAAAGTGCTTTGTTGGTTTCCACTATGGTTGGACTTTTTCATATTGTTTTTTCCCCCTGTAATTTATTCAACTTTCTAGCTTGGTAACAATATTTTGACATTACTAACAGTACATTCATTGTGTATAGTGAAATCCTCTATAAAGCATTTATCATTTTAGTTTTGGGACATGCATTTTTCTATTTGTATGCACTGTATGTGTATCTTGTCTTCTTCTTCTGATTCAGTAGTAGCATGGATTTAATCGTTCAACTGAATTTTTCAAAGGCGCTCTTGTGTGTATGTTGCCAGACCTAATGTAAAATCAAGCCAGCCACCATATTGCCTGCGGTTATAGAAAGCTGGACCGGTGTTGTGCATGGAAAGTAAAGAAAATTTGAGATTTGCGGTTATCAGTCATCCAGCAGGGAGACGAGGCTAATTTTGGTCGAATCCTGAGCTCCTGTTGGTGATCACTTGCTTATGCTTGTGTAGTAACCATTTAATCTCGCATAGCATAAATTGTAACTCGTGTTCGGTTTACACAATAAATATGGAATATACATGATGTCATTGTTTTATGTTGCATTTGATTACGTTTTCAAGCTTCTTATACTATCCAGCAAGCATTTGGTATATTTTTATGCAATAATGCTCCAATGTTAAATTAAATAAGATTTCCTTTTTTTAAATTTAGGAGCATGGTTAAGTGTCATCTGGAGGTAACACATACGCTTTCCACCTGTGGCTTGTTATCAAGGTTACTGTATGTGTTGGCTTTTCTCGTGTGTGTAGCGAGGGAAGCTCAGAGAGAAAACCAGATCTAAAAACATTTGCATTTGTTTCTATTGTTTCTCATAAGAGAATTAATGTCACACATTTTTTTTTAATCAAACAGATTTTATCATACGTGCTTAGTGGCTCCACAGGTGTGAGCGCACATAGAGCTCCCTCAGTCACTCCTTAGACAGTACAGATATAGTGCCGTGTATCTTTATATAGTATTACACAAAGATGACCAGAGTAAATACAAAAATGCAGTTTTTAAATAATGATTTCATTAATTAAGGGAAAAAACCTGTCCAAACCCACCTGGCCCTATGTGAAAAAGTAATTGCCCTTTAAACCTTCTAATCAGTGGCAGCACCCATGGGGCAACAACTGCAATCAAGCATTTGCTATAACTGGCAATCGCTGTGGACTCACATCGCTGTGGAGGAATTTTGGCCCACTCTTCTTTTTACAATTGTTTTAATTCAGCCACAGTTTTTTCAAGCATGCAGCTTTTTTGTCATCTCAATCAGATCTATGACTAGGCATTGTTAAGGCCGCTCCATGACCTTAATTTAGGTTTTTTGAGCCATTCAGAAGTGGACTTTCTGGTGTATTTCAGATCATGCTTCATAACCCAACTCGACACTCTTCTTTAGGGTTTTTTGATGGTCCCATTTGATGGTCCCATCAATTCTGGCAAGTCATTAAGGTCCTGAAGCCATCACCTACCACCACCATGTTTGACTGTTGGTATGATGTTCTTTATCTGAAATGCTGTGTTCTTTTTATAACAGATGTAACAGGTTCAACGTGTGTCTCATCAGTCCACAGAATATTTGCCCAAAAGTCTTGGGGATAATCAAGATGTTTTTTGGCAAATGTGTGGTGAGCCATTTTGTTCTTTTTGGTCAGCAGTGGCTTTCGGCTTGAAACTCTTCTATGGATGCCATTTAGCCCCCAGTCTCTTTCGTACTGTTGAATCATGAACACTGACTTTAACTGAGGCAAGTGAGGCCTGCAGTTCTTTCGATGTTGTTCTGGATTCTTTTATGAGCTCCTGGATGAGTTGTCATTGTGCTCTTGGAGTCATTTTGGAAGGCCGACCATTTCTGGGTTAACCACTGTTAAAAGTTTTCTCCATTTGTGGATAATGGCTCTCAGCATGAGAAATGGCTTGAAAACCCTTTCCAGAATGATCCATGTCCAGGACTTTGTTTCTCATCTGTTTTTAAATGTATTTGGATCTTGTTTCTTTCAGCGTGCTTTACTTTGTCAGAAAGGTTCTATTTAAGTGATTTCTTGATTCAACATCTCTGGCAGTAATCAGGCCTGGGTGTGGAAAGTAAAATGTAACTTTTCAAAGGTAAGTTTTTTTTAAGTTAAGCCTTTATTTGTCACATATACATTACAGCACATTGAAATTCCTTCTTCGCATATCCCAGCGTAACTGGGGTCAGAGCGCAGGGTCAGCCATGATACATCACCTCTGGAGCAGATAGGGTTAAGGGCCTTGCTCAAGGGCCCAACAGTGGCCACCTGGTGGAGCTGGGATCGAACCCCCGATCTTCCGATCAGTAACTCAGTGCCTCTTATCTAGATAAGAATAGATACTACACTTGATCTTAGCCAAAAGGCTGAGAAGCGATCACCGTTTATTCATGATTTACAAGAGGGCAATTACATTTTCACATGTGGACAGGAGGGTTTGGATAGTTTTCCCTTAGTAAATAAAGCAATTATTTAAATTTTAATTTACTTAGGTTATCTTAGTGTAAGATTAACAAGTTGTGTTTATTAATCATTTGTCTTTGAGAAATGACATAGGAGTATGTTGGACATAAGAGCATGTTGGACATAGGAGTATGTTGGACATAGGAGAATGTTGGACATAGGAGTATGTTGCTATATACGTATACGAGGTACTTTCACGCCCCAAAAAAGGATTTTATTTTAGAATTTATTTCATTTTTTTATTCCATTTTTTTTTTCAAGCTTTTATTTCACAAATTGGTCCTGGAATATGCCTGCATCAGGGAAAAAGAGCTCCATAGATGTTATAACCTGGTCATTCAGTACATTTAGGTCATCATCTGACATCATTTTATTACCACAGAACATTGCCGAGCCTAGACCAGACCAACTGAAGTAACCACAGATCATAACACTGCCTCCAGAGGCTTGTACAGTGGCCACTACAGTGGCATGATGGTGCATGCATCATGATCTGCCAGTTGCTCTACAATAGGCTCATGATGAATTTATCAGACCACATGACCTTTTTACGTTGCTCCATCGTCCAATCTTTATAGGAAACTAAAGCCTTTTTTCTGACTATCCTGACTAACAAGTGGTTTCCTCATGGTCCTGCAGCTGTTTAGTCTCAATCCTTCAAGTTCTTATCACAATTAGATGGTCTTACTTTCACTACTTAACACTACTTAACATACTTACTGTTGAGTTTTTTGTTTTTAATGATGCAACTTGACCAAGCGTTTAAGTGATCGCCAATCATGGTTTTTTTTCTGACCACATAAACAGTTTTGTCTGAGAGCTGATGTCAAAACAACAGTTATAGATAATTGCAATAATAATAATAATAATAATAATAATAATAATAATAATAAAAGCAGACTAGAAAACAATGGGCGACAATGGTCTGAGGAAAGTTATGAGGGCCAAGTCTCCTCCTCTTTCCCCCTTTATTATACAGAACCACCCACCCTTTCTCAAAACACCCCAAGTTTGTATTGATACAGCACCCAACGCTTTCCCTTATGGCTTCCTGCTTCAAATACTCACTGTTCTCTATCAGCTTTTTATCTCTGAATGCAAAAACACACACAAACAAACACACACACACACACATGCACATAAACAGACATCCAAACTACTGTACAGTTACATAAAACAAACCTTTCAGGATATAAAAAGCCAGAAAAACGAACGTAAAATACTGTAGCATTTTTAAAAAATAAGCTCAGATTTTATTTCCTCATGCTGCCAGAAGTTTTTTTTTTTTTTTTCCCTTACAATTCAGTTCTTGCCATGCCACCAGGAAAGAAAAACTCCATAAATGTGATAACCTGGTCATTCAGTACATTCATGTCATCAGCTGACTTGTCGTGTGGCTGGACTTTCACACGAGTACGAAAAAGTCCACGCTATATCTAAATACAAAAACTTAATCTCTTGCTTAATAAAATTTTGTTTGTAGAAGGTTAATCTTTTCCAATTTGCCATTTTTGTCCCCCAGGTTCCCATGTTTGTCTGATTCCTCTTTATGCATGTTGTCTTAGGCAGAGTTTTTCCTTTCAACTATAGTCACAATGTTTGTTGTTGAAAGCACTATAAACATACAACTAAAATTAACTTGAAACTTACATATATTTCCTCAACATATACAGTAATAACTTTTTTGACAGCATGTGATAATAAAAGTCATTTTCTACCTAAAAAAATAGTGACATCTAAAAATCAGTAATCATGACGATCTGCGCTAAAATGCTCTTGGGAATAATACCAAAAGAAAGGTCTGTTTTTACGCTGTGGCTACAAAGACGGTAATCGGGAAAGACTTCAGAAAGGTGATTTGTTATTTGTCATTGTGTCAGGTTCACTGGTCTGATACGCAGAGCTGTAAACAAAAGCCTAAGGAAGGTCGGCTTCCTATCTTTAAACGTCTGCAGCACACCTCCTGCAACTGGCCTGATAACAAGATGCAATATATTTCTCATATCTTCCCACTATCGCTCTGCAACTCATACACAGTTGAGTAAGTGCTCCTATAAATATCATTAGAATTAACCTATAGCACAGTAAATCAAAATCTATAAATCATGCAGTATATAACCTCTGTTTTATTAATCATGCTAGAACCACTGGGTCACTGGAAAACAGGAAATACCAAACAATATTAGTGGTTCTGACTCAGCTTTGATTATCCGAGTGTAGCAGAAATCACTAAGAAAACAGAAAAACACTTATTTCAGTGCCCACCCATGCACAAATTAGATAAATGTGCATTCAGAGTGAGACAAATAATGGTGCAAACTTGCAGCGCAGGACTTTTCCTCACAGCTCACTTAAGTGAGCATTCAGACACAACATGCAGACTCACATTGTTCCAGCTTTTCCTGACTCGGACTGCCCCATTGACAGACAGGTCAGAGGTGCCCTGAGCCGTTTACTTCTGTTCTGTTTTCTCCTGGGGAATATATAGCAAAGCTGAATATACAGTATGTGATAAAAAGCTGGCATTAGTGTAAGATTTTTTGAGTTTTCAGTGTCAGAAACTGAAAACTCAGCATCTGTGCAGTAAGCTGTGTCAGCACTAGAGAGACTGCATATGAGCGGGCGTTAAACACACAAGTGACAAAACAAACTTTTAAATTTTTCTGATTCAAGCAACTGATCATATTATGGTGATATACTGTATACAGTATATTGATTTGTTATAAAGAATTTCCCAAGCGAAAGCCATTGATTGCTTCTTTATGGAGCTTACATTATAATGCCTTCATTATGATGGCTTTTCCTGAAGCAACACTCACACACAGTCCTGTGCAAAAGTCTTGAGCCACTGCTTATTTCTTTATATGAAATACAATTGAATTATGTAGATTAAAAATGTTTAATGCAACAAGCTGCAAATTGCAAAGTTTAAAAATTGGTTGTTTATGTAACAGCCTCAACAGCAACCTCATTTCCCCTCTCGTCTGTTCTAATCATTCAGCATCACCAGTACACTAATCACCAGCCTGATCATCTGCACCTGTTTCTCACTGGTTCATGCCTTAAGTTAGATGTTTTTTAAGCTTGAATGATTCATAGGTCACTGTGTTTCCTTATAGGTAACACACAAAAAATATTCCCCTAAAACTGGTCAGATACAGGGACTGGATGAAAATAGAGAGCATAGAGAGAAACTTGCCAAAAATGAGGGCCAAAAAAAGTCTAACACAAAATTTAAGAAAGTCTGGCTGTATGGAAGCCAAAAATTAAGAACTGAGGGGTGGGTCAAGACTTTTGCACGGAACTTGTACCATGTATTAATGAATCTTTAGAAACTGTGACTTAGATTAATTTGCCCATATATTATTAACTGATGATTTAATTGATAACCTTTATTTAACCAAGAATTTAAAAACTTTAAAGATCTCGTTTTCAAGAGTGTCTTGGCTAAGATACAGATACATTATTTTATTGGATACAGTTTTTGATGTAAAAGTCAATAAAAATAACAACCAAAAACCAATGAAACAGCTACAGCTAGTAAATAGTTGTAAATGTCCTTTAAAAATACAATGAAACCAGGTTATGAAGATTCAGATAAATTTGTAATTGATGCCAGACTGAGTACGCAGCATAGGGGTATCAAGTAAGAAGGAATTCTATCCATGGCTAACCTATCGATCGAGGCGCTTACTACTCGCAGCATGTCAGCCATAAGGGTTGTTAGGACTTGTATTTGGGCCAGGTCACTTTGTACGACCGAAAACAACTTGTTGATGGATCTGATGGTTTGGTCTAGGAGAGGGCTATGGGTATTTAAAACAGTAATGGTGCCATTTAGAGACTTACCAAAGGTTTGTAGTGCTTTGCTTCTTTTTTACAGTCTTCATACGGTGGCCAGAGTGTGTGGATTAGCGGTGTTTCGTGCCGATGTGGAACAGAGTTCCTAAAGCCGCAGCAGCCCCCAGTAGTCCGCCCCAAAATCGTTTGGGACGGTGATTGTACTCGCTTAACTCAGCCTGGGTTAACATAATTTTTTGTATTTGTGGGATGTAGCCAGTTGTTGGGTAATGAGGATGGATGCCATTTAAGCATATTGTGATGAGTGAGGGCCTTTGGAATTATTGTGGTGGGCAAGGGTCATCATCGAGCCAGACGACACCAGCTCCAGCTTTCAGGTTGCCCTGGTGATTATACGAGCAGCCATCGACGAATGCCGTATGCATTCTCCACCATTATATGTAGGGTTTTCACTCTGGGTCAGAGGTAAATCAAATCTTTAGCGATTCGGGTTAATTTGTTTAAACTGATGTAAAATTTATAGCGTACACTTTCTATGTGATCCGTCCACAGTATAGCATGATTGAGTGTATCTTACCAATCCTGTTTATCCCGCGGCCAACGTTAATAATACAAAATTGGGTATTTATTAATTATGAGCAAGGTTACGTAGGATCTGGGCATATGTTCAAGAAGCAACAATTTATTGAACTAATCTACATTACATGAAACTATGCGATTTAATCATACACACATAAACACACACAAACACACATATAGTATACATACACATAAACAGTTCAGAGGGCGAAAGTTAGTTGAGTTCTTCTAGTACGGTTTATTAGAACTAAGAAAGTCACAAGAGCAGAGCCTCGGGTTTAATCTTACAGTTTACTTATGAATCACGCACCACTTTCAGCAAGGTATGAAGCTTTGTATGTTTTACTTGCGTTACATGAGGATTGGTTCACCTTCAGAGAACTGATTGGTTGGTAATTGGTTGGTTCACTGGGTTGAGGGGACATCTTTCAGAAAAGCCCTTGGCGGCGTTTGGTTCCCTGGTTACCGATGATGCCGCTCTGGGACTTCTTCTGTGTTCCTCTTCGTTGCACGGAGATGGTATTTATGTGTCGTCGGAGTTCTAACCCAAAAGTTTCTTTAGATGTCAAGGAGAGCGGAGTCTTTGATTGCTTGGTTGCGCAGGTCAGAAGTCAAGGTTCAGGCATTGGGAAAGAGAGGAGAACCTTGCGTTTTTAATCTCATGACATGGGTCCATTCCACAGCCATTTGTTCCAATCAGAGCTGATTGTGGGTGTAGCCACACCCCGCATGGTTCCTCTTTTTCGTGCATAGATTAACCTGTGATTTATTGTGTCACATAGGAGGCCATCTCAGTGGGCTCCATTTGTGGTGGCCTGTTAGTCCCTACAGTATATCACTATCTAATGAAAACTTGCATTGGAAACATTTTGATTGCTTGAAGACTGTTGATTTGCGTATTGAAAAGAAATGAAATAGTCTCAAGACAGAACCCTGGGGAACAGTTTATATGAATAGATACATAGAAGTGGACTAGAGATACTTATACCTGCCACCTGCACACACTAAGAGCTACCTGTTTAACAGTTGTCAAACCAACAGACCGTGTGTCCTGACTATCCAATATCAACTAGTCTTTACTTATACTATTATTGCATGATTCACAGTACCAAAAGTCTTTAAATAATTCAATAAATATTGCACAATGATTCTTGTTGTCTTAAGCTGCAATGATATCATTTACTACTTTTGAAACCATTGTAGTTGTAATATAATTTTTCCTAAATCCTTATTGAAAATCAGATAACAAAGTAAATAGATAGGCCAATAGGCCAATTTCCAAATAAAGGGTATTTCATTTGTTTTCAGGGAAAGGTTAAATACATATGCTAAAGGTGATGCAATAAAATCTGCTGCTAGCTTTAGACAGTAAGGCTCCAAGTTATCAGGGGCTGCTGATTTTTAAATATCCAAAAGCTTTAAAGCTTTATGTACCTCTGAGACTGTAAGCGGTTTAAAACTCAAGGGTTGACTAATCTTAACATGACCATTTAAACAAGAACTTTGGGAATATTCTTGAGTAACGCTGGAAGAGTCAAACAAGGAACCAGAGTCAATAAAATGTTCATTAAATCAGCCAAGCACTTCAACCATATCAATATTCTTTCCTTTAACAATGCAAGGGGGAAGTTCAGGAGTAGTTGTAAGTCCTGTCAGAGATTTAACAGTCTTCCAAAATTTCAAGTTTTTTTTTTTTTTTTGCGCAATTGATTTTTCCATTAAGAAATATTCAGCTTTGGCTTTCCTTATTGAAACAGTGCATGCATTGTGCAATTGCCGGAAAGAAAACCAGTCTGAATCTAGTTTAGTTTTCCTGGCTTTTGCTTTTGTCACATTATGCTCAAGCAGTAAATTGGACAGATCTGAAGCATTGTTTTGACCTTTTACTTTATATTTTCTCAAAGGTGCATGCTTGTTAACACTATCAATCAAATGAAAACATGAAAATAATTCCAGGCAGTTTCTACATCAGCAATCAAGAGCATTTTCTCCCACTCAAAATAAAACATGAAGAAAAAAGAACTAGCTCCATAAAATGCTTCTTGTTATGTTATGTTTATTCAGAGCTGGTCAATAATCCTGATTATTAATAAATTAATAATAAATTATCAATTTTCCCTGTTGCCATCACCCATGGCTTGGACATCTGGGACATTTTGATTTATAATTTTGATCTCATTTCCCTAATTTTCATTTTGATTTTGTAAAGCTGCTTTGAGACAATGACCATAATGAAAAAAATATATATAAAAAAAAGAAAAGAAAAGAAATTGTAATGTTAAAGTCTCATGTCATAATCTAGATTATTATTATTATTATTATTAATAATAATAATAATAATAATAATAATAATAGCCTCATATGAGAATTATATTTTATTCTAACACATATTTTTCCATAAATTTTGGTCTGCCATGCCAGACATGTTCAGATTTTCAATGTCTTCTGAAGCAACACAAGCTGAATCCATAAATTTTCCTTCACCATAAATGGCAAATAGTTACAAAATTTAGCTCAATCCTTTCTCAGAAATTTCCTCAAATCCTCATGTGTGCAATAAATACAACATTTTTAAAAAGTTCCAGGGATTTCTTTGAGTTTCTGTCTTTTGTGTGTTCATGAGGTTTAGGACATTCTAACGGAAATCTTTCACAAGCTGTGATTTGCCATCAGTTATTTACACTTGTATTAGTGAGTTGATGTAATGTGTATCACTTTACATTAAGACTTTATGTATAATCCAAGGATTTTTAAAGTTGCCAGAGATTCAGAAGGTGTAAATTAAGTGGGTGTAAAACCTAATTAAATACTATGTACGAGTAGAAAAATGTTTAAATATTAAACAGTAAATCAGTTTTCTTCATGCTACTCCAATTTAAAACTTAGTTAACACCATGGACCAAAAGAAATAACATTAATTGTTAATCTGCTCTCTCCCCCTCTCTCTGCCCCTCTCTCTCTCTCCCTCTCTCTCTCTCACACACACACACACACACTCACTCACTCTTTCTCTCCGCCTTTTCCTTCCTTTCCCACCCTTAGTCGAGTGGACTGGTCAGTGAGTTGAAAGAAGAGATTCAGGATTTGGTGTATGAATCGTGAACACGCTATTAGAAAAGATTGGTCTTGTGAAAGAAGATTTTACTTCAACATCCTCTACTTCAAGTTCCAAACTCTTTTTGGAAATGTGTAATACTGTGTGCTGCCACCTGCCAAACTGGGAACCCCAACTGGAATGTGTTTTTTTCTGATGCCAAACTCACTTGGATAATTGCATTTGGATTTCCAAATAGAAAAGCAGGATTTAAGTAATGATTTACCTCATCAGCCTTTTGTGTTTCATCAGGACATCAGGTAAGTTCACTCACTAAATGTTTCAGAATTTACATCACTTTTGACTCTTAATATTTAATTCTAGCAGTTACCATATGGCTTTGATTGAACATTGCAAGGATATTGCCCATATAGTAAAAATGTGGCTAGGGGTGAACTAATAATTTGCCAAATAGCTTGACGTCTGTAAAAAAACCTCTGACATGCTACAGAGACACACTTCTGCATTTCTATAATAAAACCAATCATTTCTTTTTATCTGAAACTGAAGTTTACTAAACCAGATGTGGTGCTCTATTCTTCAATATTAACATGCGCTGACATGCTGCAGTAAAATACTGAATAACTGTGCCCTGGAGGACGAGGCTATAGGAATATAACAATAGTGTTGTCCATTTGCTGTAGTAATTTATTTTAAATTTGTTCAACTAAAATTTATATATGTTTAATAATTAGTATTTGAATTTAATATTTATATATTATATTATATTATATTATATTATATTATATTATATTATATTATATTATATTATATTATATTATACCATATCATGTCATGTCATGTCATGTCATGTCATGTCATGTTATGTTATGTTATGTTATATATAACAATAGGTTTAAACATACTGTAGCTTGTAGCATTTTTATATTTTTTAAATCTTTGTTATTTTTGTTTAAATGTATTTAGTGTTTTTTGTTTATTAATTTATTGCTTTTTTGTTTGTTTTCACATTTCAATTTTAATTAAATGTTTTTTTTTTGGTTTTTACTTTCAATTACATACATTTGTTCATTCTCACATCACATTTTTCTATTTTCTATTTAATTTATTTGCTTGTTTATTGGTTTTTTTATTCAATTTTAGTTAAATATGTTTGTTTTAACAGCTTCAATAACATTTATTGATTTATTTTGCTTCGCATTTTATTTAATCATTTATTTATTTATTTATTTATTTAGATGTGTTTAATACGGTGTACTAACTCTGCTGTGGGCACTTATGGTTCATCCTGGTTTCCTGGTATTGTCCTTGCCATGCAGACATGGAATGTGGTGGAATGGCAGGATGTGGATGATTGTGATAGGAGTTCACATGATTTAACTGTTTCAGAAAGAAATCTGAATAGGTCTTCAAAAATAATGAAATAACTGATGTATCTTATTGTATCTCACTGACAGATGCAAAAGGTAAACCTAGAAATCTATATTTTTGTTTGTTTGCTTGTTTATTTGTTTTTTGTTTGTTTGTTGTAATCTGACATATTTATTGGTGTAAACATTATCAATAAAATGTTTTAATGATTATCGAAATCATGACCATCCACTGGTGAAAAACCTGTGAAAAAACATGAAGGACCAACAACCATAAACTGGCCTTTAACATCCTGTTGACAATCTGCTGATTGGCTGGGTGATTACAGTCACATGAGAGTTTGTTGTTTGGCCTCAGAATGTGTACAGAAACCACATTGAGTTTACTCATCTTATGTGAAGAGCAAGTGAAAATGCTTAACCACATTTTGTACACTAAAAGTACAAGTGACATACTGTAATGTAAACAAAATATGATTAAGTGTGAGGAAAAATGTATTATATATGTTTTTTTAAATCCTGGGAAATTAAAAAACATAGGTACGGCATATGAAAAGACTGTTGTATTTGAAAAATTTGTGAATCCTAACTAAAGCATAAGAAATGTCGAAAAGCCGCATGTAGAAAATTTACATGTGAAGGTTGCATCACTATAATTAAATTTCATAATAATAAAATATAGTTTGGAGGTAATCTTAAGTAATAGAAACAGACCGGATGCCCCAAAAGACTGCTGCTACAGTGGATATTTAGTCCACAGATGTAGATTAAGGTAAATATGTACAGTATATACTATAATGTTTGTATACCCTCTCCAGATGCAGTCATGGATCTCACCATGAAGTCAAATGGGAGCAATCTTTCACAACACTTTGCCCTCTCCTGCATCACAGGGGAGCGCAACACTGATGGATTAGAGCTTAGCATCAAAAAAGACAACAGCATCATGCGCATGACAAGCGAGCCTAGTTTCACTGTACAACATCCTCATTCTAGAGAAGTGCTTGCTACTGGTTTTACTGGCATGGACCACAAGGGCATCTTTTATTGCCATTTGAAGCAGGGCTCAAACCATCAAACCACTGTCACTCTCATCAGCAACTACAAGGGTAAGTGTCTTCACAGGTTTGGGAATTTTTTTTCGAGTCTAGGAAAAATTACCAAAAAAAAAAGAGGTTATATCTGGTCACACTATGCATTTTTTATAAGGTCACCTAAGACCACAGAGGCTCACCGTTGTGGCTAATAAAGGAGACACAGTATATCTGGCAATGGAAGTCGTGGGCAAGGAAGAAAGAGATGTCACATGGAAATTTAACGGTAAGGGATTCGCAATTATTCTCTAGATTCTTTTTTAATTTTTCCATGATAATAGTGAAAAATATGTTGTTCTCATAACACACACACACACTCTAATCAGTCATAACATTAAAATCACTGACAAGTAATTTCCTTGCTACAATAGCACCTGTGAAAGGGTGGGATATATTGGGTAGGAACTACTGTATCCAATCGGATCAAGTTGAGAGCCAGGAAGAAATTGGCAGGAAAAGTTGTGTTGGTTGGATGACTGGGTCAGAGCATGTCCAAAACGGCATGTCCTGTACAGTGTTCCTGGTATGCACTGGTTAGTACCTACGTAAAGTGGTCCAAGAAAGCACAACCGCTGAGTCTGCGACAGGATCAAGGATGCCAGTGGCTCATTGATGAACCAGTGAATGGGATGGCTAGCCTATCTGTTTTGCTCCCATTACAAATTTCAGAAAGAAGGCTGGCTATGATAGAAACTATGGTCTGCAAAGCTGCAAACCGGTCAAAGCTCCCATGCTGGTCCCTGTCCGACACTGAAAGCACATACAACTGAATGGACCAGGGTGCAATAGAAGAAGGCTTAGTCCAATGTTTTCTTTTATATCATATCGATGTCCAGGTGCTTGGGCGTCACTTATCTGGAGAAGAGATGGCACCAGAACTTTCAGGAAGAAGGCAGGCCAGCAGAAACAATGTGATGCTCTAGACAATGTTCTGCTGGGAAATCTTAGGTCCTGCCTTTCAACTGGATGTTACTGTGACACATACCACGTATCTACGTAAACGTGGCTGCAGACCACATACACCCCTAAAGACAATTGGATTCCCTAAAGGCAGTTGCTTCTTTCAGAAAAAATAATGTTCTCTTCAACACTGCAACATTTGTTCAGGGATTTTTGAGGAAGCTGTTGCCACCAAATGTGGGTTCTGCTTCATAAAAAAACAACAGATCCATGGAGGCTCTATTTCACAGCTTACCGAACTTAAAATATCTGCTACCCAAGAATTGGTGCCAGAATTCATAGCACACTTTAAGGTTTGACAGGTCAGAACTGCTTCAGTCAGGGCCACTAGGGGGACTAATACAATGTCACAGCTGCTTTAAATGTTTGTGATTTATGAATAAATTAATAAATGAATGAATGCATGTATTAAATAATTAATTTGTATTTCAGGGAATTATTGCTACATGACCAACTGGGGAGATGTTGAAAATCGGACAGCAGTTCTTACCCTGAGTAATGTTGTGCCAGACAATGCAGGTATATACAGTGCAAGCTACGTAGGAGACAGTCCACTCTTTGGAGCCTGGATGCATCTAATTGTTCGAGGTATTGTACTCGACTTTGTATTTGGTGTTTATACTAAAGTTTACTTGTAATTTTTTTTCCTCTTGTTTATTTTTTCTTACATAATTTTGTTATTTATATATTTATTTAGATTGTCCAAAGAACAAATGGGGCACATTCTGTGACAAGGAATGTCCTGAGTGTCTTAATGGTGGGGTTTGCCATGACAAAGGTGGCGACTGTGTTTGTCCTCCAGGCTTTATGGGGACACGCTGCGAGACAGGTATTGTGCTATTACAGATGCACTGGGACATCAGACCACTGGGTCAGGTTATAAGTCAATGATCATTTATTTACCCTAGAGCTATTTATCTAATTGATTAAGAAGGTGGGTGTATTAAATGCCTTTTGTGTTGATGTGACTCGTAGCATGTCGGGAGGGGATGTTTGGAAGAAACTGCCAGGAATCCTGTAAGGCAGAAAATGGGTGCCAGGGTCAAACCTTCTGCCTCGTTGAACCTTATGGGTGTTCCTGTGCAAGTGGCTGGCATGGACATCACTGCAACAAGCGTAGGTTTGATTGTTAAATGGTAAATACATTCACTGATTATTGTTAGTGGAATTTTTGCACTATGTTCTCGGTGTGCGATTCTGGACTTTACAGAATTTCAAATCCTTTGGCAATTATTAGACTCAGTCATGGTTGTTGATGCTCCAGAGGTGCATTACAGTGGGTGACCCTGAGCTCAACGAGCAACTCCTTTCCCAAGTTGGGATAATAACAAAACTTTATAAACTTAACTATAGGCTTACCGACTTTGAGTGGGTACTGGCAGTGAACTAGCTTAGTATAACTGATGTGACTTTGATGTGTAAACATCAGCCTTAAAGTTGTGATAATTACATCACTTATAAATATCACTATGCAAACTATTGTCTATAAACACTACAAGTAGTATAAAATAGTAGAATGCACATAATGCATTCAGGAAAAAAAATTACAGGGTATTTTTAGATATGAATTTTCATCCACTGTATTTTGACATAATTAGAAGGTTAATGGTTTTTGTTCATCTTGCTCTCGTTTCGTAGCTTGTCCTGAAGGAATGTATGGAGCTGACTGCCGTCTGAGCTGCAATTGTAAAAACAAGGGTAAATGTAGTCGCTTCAGTGGCTGCCAGTGTCCTAATGGTTGGAGAGGACAACACTGTGAGAAACTAGGTTAGCCTTCACTGTGTTTTCCTCCTATTGACTTGCATTTGTATGATACAATTTACTCCTTCACTTATATAACAATTCATCCCCCCCCATAGATTTTGCTCCACAAATCGTTGACATGGCCAGGAACCTTGAGTGGAACCTGAACTCCAGCCCAAAAATCATGTGCTCTGCCACAGGCAATCCTCCTCCCAGCCACAACAGCTTCGAGCTTCGCAAGCTGGACAGCACAGTTCTTAAGGTTAAAGACATATTATCATGATAATAATTTGGGCTTGTTGCAAAGGACCACTCCCATTGTACTTATTCGTGTGATATAGATTGTTTGAGAGAGAGTGGCTTTAAAGTTGTAGGCTGTATTTTATAAATTCAGTGCAGGATGGCATTTTTTTTACCACCAAGTGGTACGAAACCATTTTTTCAGTCTGTTTATGTGTGTGCCCGCTCTATAAACCTGATTATAGTCCATGTAGTTTTTTTTTTTTGTGTGTGATTTCTAAACCATTTTTCAAGGGGTGACATTTTATTGACCTGATGTTTACCAAAGAAGTAGAGTTTTTCGAGCCAATCACCGTGCCATAGAGGATCAAAGTGGTTCAGGACAGGTACTGAACCACTTTGATAACTAAAAAACAGCGCATTTTTATCCTGGGGCATATTTTCATTTCACTGCCACCCGAGAGACCTGGCTGAACATTTTTGATATACGTTTTGTTGGAGTGCATGTACAATTCGGGACCATACACCCGTCTAATCCTGAATCTGACAACCGGTAATTTGGGAGAAACTGTCAGTTGGATCCCTTAGAAAAGTAATAGCAAAGGTTTTTGTGCTTTGAAAAATACCAATAATAATAAAGAAGAAAAACAGGATAAGGGAAATAAATATCATGAATATATTTGAAATCAGGATGCAGTACCAGGATGCATGTAGCAGCAGAGCCTAGATCTCCCAATCCACATGGCCCAATA
The DNA here is from genome assembly GCF_024256425.1 of Clarias gariepinus. NCBI lineage: Eukaryota > Metazoa > Chordata > Actinopteri > Siluriformes > Clariidae > Clarias > Clarias gariepinus. The sequence continues at coordinate 9,098,325 of NC_071105.1, forward strand.
AAGAGGTGTTAAAGAGCCATATGGCCCTGGAGACAATGGATTTTCTGAGCCTGTCGGTTGAGCAACTTTACGACAGAAATCTTGCACTGAACACACTATTCTGCTTGCCAAAAACTCCATGCAGTGGGTGGCATTGATTCAAAAGAGTCCAGCTCCAAGCCAAACATAGAACCAGCCTTCTTGAACACCTTGTCCAATCGGATAGTATCCATGCTTCTGCACACCTCTCCAGCACAGTACCACATATAAGAATTCATTGGCAATGACCAGCTGATAAAACATTAGTATTTTTTTTTTTTTTTACAGATGTTAAAAGAACCTAGCCTCTCAAGAAGAACAGCCAACTCTAACCTTTATTGTATAGTCTGTGATCACTGTCTATTATTGATTATTAGTTAAAGTAAATTTCCGTCTTATTCAAGATGATATGGACATTTTATACTTTATACTTGTGTGGAATGTGGAATGTTTATGAAAACATAATCCAAAAAATTAAATTTTTTGGTTCAACAGGCCTCCCGTACCACTATGGATTCTGATAAGAGCACAGCTCAGTTTGAAATCCCACACTTGACTTCTGAGCATGGGGGGCTCTGGGAATGTCGCGTCTCAACTAAGGGAGGGCAGGACTTCTGTAAGTTCAACCTGACTGTTAAAGGTGAGACCTACTTTTTTAAGGTTCTTTATTAAACTGATCATGACGTGTTGACAATCTCAGATTGTTTGTATTTTTTAAGTGATTTTGATTGGTGACTAATCGAATAACTCCAATTATCATAAATCTTTAACAAGAACCCCCATATCCAATAACTCCTCCAAAATTGATTGAGAAGAGCTGCAAACAACTAGTTGTGCAGCCTTTGGAGCGCTTTAGAGGCGATGGGCCCATTTTGTCTATGAAGATCCTCTACAAGCCTATGGAGTCAGAACACCCCTGGTCTTCCATTATAGGTGGGAAATGGTCATTTATGTTACTCATTTTTATGGAAATCCATCATTCACATGCTAAAAAAAATACTAAATTCCCATTCTTGTGTTTATTTTTTTTATTTTAAGTTTATGGCAATGAGCCTATTATACTAATGAACTTGAAGCCCACGACCAGATATCAGGTTCGTGTACAGCTTACTCGACCAGGAGACGGGGGAGAGGGGCCTTTTGGTCCAGAGGCTGTCATGGAGACTGAGTGTCCAGGTGAGTTACTAATATTATATATTATGACACAAACACTTATGGAAGCTTGCCCCTTCACATGTTGTCCAGACCATGTTGTCCCTGTGGAGCCCTCAACTGCTCAGATGTATAATAAGATAAAAAGGTGTAAGTAGCTCTAGATCTCAGCTTCCATTGGTGCTCCTCTAGTTCAAAGGGCTTTTCTTTTTCTTTTTCTTTTTTTAATTAACAGGAATCACGGTCTGAAGTTAAACTTTCAACTTTTATAGATAGGTCTCTTTAAGCTAGACTAGAATGGATTTCATGGATAATCTGCTGTGGATTTAGAAGTAATTTGGGGCTCCAAAGTCTAGGCTGTTCTGTGAGGTGCAGGCCGGTTCTGACTGTGCATTCTGTGTCATTAGAGGCCACAGCCAGGCTAGAGATTGATTTGAGCTCTCAAGGATTAGTGCCTGTCAGCTAATTTTTAGCACAGACTGAAAAGTTAAAAGCTAATCATCTGTGGTAGCCTATGACCTGCATTAAAACCATAGTCCATGCAGCTCAACTCTTTCTAGTCATTTATTGTTCTCTAATTGGTTAGATATTTTGTAGAATAATTGTACTAACAGGGGATTTCATGAAAGAAAAAAAATACTACAGCTTCTTTGTGCTCTATCAACCTTCTTTGAAATAGTTGCTTTTAATATGGAACATAAAATAAAGTCAAATCTCTTTATACAGTCCATCTGCCCTTTTCATGTGGACTACTTAGATTGTGAGCTGCATGATAATATGCAGGCTAAATTTGCACCCTTTTTCTCAGCTCAAGGTCCCTCTTCCCCACGGAATGTCCAGGCTAAACCCTTGTCCGTGACCACAGTTCGAGTTCGCTGGGAGCCCCCTGAGGATCTCAGGGGAGGCATTGTGAAATATGTCATCGAATACCAGACAGTGGGCCAGGACAGCCTACACCCATGGGTGGACACTGATGATGGAAACAAGACCCTCAAGGATGTGACAGCTTTAAATGGAAGCACACTATACCAGTTTCGAGTGCGGGGTTATTCAAAGGTGCCCGGGGAGTGGAGCAAGTTTGTGCAAGCCAGAACTCAAGGAAATGGTATGAAATAAGAGAAAACGAATGGAAGCCAGGGCATAATTTTGTGTAGAATAATTTAACAGAGAATATTGCGAATGCATTTTTTAAATCTCGGAATTGATGTCCAATGATAATTTGTCCATCAAGGCCCTGTCAGCTTCATTCCAACCACTCAGGAGGTTGGACGGCCTAGGAAGGAGGAGCATCATCTACTCTGGGCTGTGATTGGTTCAGTTTCAATTACCTGTGTCACCATCCTGCTAGCACTACTGGTCCTCTTCTGCATACGCAAATCCATTGTCAAACGCAGACGCACATTCACCTACCAGTCTGGATCTGTGAGTGTACATATTTTACTTTAAATCAAATTTCAGATTAATAATACCTATCAACTAACACACAATTATACACATATAGGGGGAAGAAACCATCCTGCAGTTCAACTCGGGGACTCTGACACTGACTCGGAGACCGAAACCCACTCCGGAACCCTTAACCTACCCTATCCTGGAATGGGAAAACATCAAGTTTGAAGATGTCATCGGTGAAGGCAATTTTGGGCAAGTCATCAAGGCAATGATTAAAAAGGATGGAACCAAAATAAGCGCTGCAGTCAAAATGCTTAAGGGTGAGGCTCACACTGTAAATGACCTTGCACCGCAGCAGCGCTGCTCCCAGATGCCTGTTTAATAGTGATGTGTTTGTTTGTATAGAGTTTGCCTCAGAAAATGACCACCGGGATTTTGCTGGGGAACTTGAGGTGCTGTGCAAGCTGGGTCAGCATCCCAACATTATTAACCTTCTAGGGGCATGTGAAAACAAAGGTGAGTGGGACACCTATTGGTCATACAGGTTGCACCCACATACTGTACCAGGGGTGTTCAAATCCAGTCCTGAAGGACCTGCATTACCTTGAACATACCCACTAACATGGCAATTAATAGATCAGCTGTATTTGAGCAAAGAAATCACAAAAATTGGCCCTCCAGTACTGGATTTAAACACCAGTGCTGTATCCTAAGCAGCTACCGTAGACATGAGTTACCTTAGGTTAAATTAGTGCCAACTCTAAAGCTATTTTGAAGGTAAACATACAGATTTATGTATGCTACTGACAAGAGTTTGTCAGACAATCCCTTTCAGTTTCTGTAGATCTGTGTGAAAGGAAACAAGCAGTTATTTTTGTGATTTGTCGAGTGGTTTTTTATGTCTTTTTCAAATGAATAAGAAAAACGTTTGTCAGGCTCTCACTTTCAGTCTTACTAGTCAGTGGCAGGTCTGTGAAAAAGGAAACAAGAATGTATTTTCGTGACTTGACAAGTGGTTCATGTCTTTGTTGAAATGAGTAACAAATAGGGCTGGATGAATTATAAAGCTAAAATACTACTGGAATACAGTACAATTCAAATCTTTTACGATGAGAAATATATAGATATTTCAATCATCTAATAAATAAACAATATTTATATTTGACTTTTGATAGCATATACAGACCTGATTTCTGTTGACCAAAATAAGTGAAGAGGATTATAGGGGAAAAAATGTTAAGTTAAGGTGCTTAAGTCTAAACCATTGCAAGGTTGATTAAAGAGCAAAATATGGTGTAATATCATTCATCATCTATGATTGATTCAGAATTTACTGGATACAAGCAGCCGACTGTCTGTAGAATTTTTTAGTTTTTTTTTTAATAGTATTTGACCTCATAGGAAAAGCTACAGATTACAGGTGAAAAAACTGATTTTAATTTTCATGTGTTTTTTTACCATAAAGAGGGCTTAGCTTTTTTTGCCAAATAGAATGATCACAATTAATCAGCTATTGAGTAAATTCCAGCTTAAAGACTTTTTCTTTTTTTTTATAGACATGACATTGTTTTGTTGTTTAAAAAAAAATGCAGTGGTTTTTAGGGACAAACTCTGTGCATTTTTCTAACTTTCTTCATCTTGTTTTTGCTTGCAACTTATCATCCACAGGTTACCTATACATTGCTATCGAGTATGCTCCCTATGGGAATCTCCTGGATTTCCTGAGGAAGAGCCGAGTTCTGGAGACGGATCCAGCTTTTGCTAAAGAACACGGCACTGCTTCCACACTCACTTCACAGCAGCTTCTGCAATTCGCCGCAGATGTGGCAACAGGCATGCATTACCTTAGTGACAAACAGGTAAGCAGACCAAACACTATGCACAAACTATACACATACACTGTATATATTATTGGAAGTGTAAATTTTAAAATTTTATCTTAGCAATTTAAAGTTTTACAGTGCTTTTTTTTACATAGAAGTCAAGTCCTGTTACACTGACACTGTGCAGAGATTCCCTAATGATTTCATAATAGTGTCCTGTAAATACTGTCAAATAACATTGTCATCAATTAGTAACACATTTCTTTTTTTACATTTATTTATTCTGTGCTGCTAGTTTATTCACAGAGATCTGGCAGCCAGAAATGTACTTGTTGGAGAAAATTTGGTGGCAAAAATTGCTGATTTTGGGCTCTCACGTGGAGAGGAGGTGTATGTCAAAAAGACCATGGTAAGTGAAGTTGTTGGTGTAAGTTTGAATTGTGCAGGAAATGTGAGAATATGATAAGAAAAGTGAAATGCTCCATAAGTACTAATGAGAGGACTGTTTGACAGAAAAACATTTAAGACTTTTACTCATTCTGGCAAATTATTTGTATGTCACACAAGGTTGTCTATAACAATTTTTTCAATTACAATTTTTTTTTAGCAGCTTTCAAATTTGAAATTTTAGGCAAAATTCAAACGATTACGTTACGACTACATCATTACTTCTTTTTGCCATGTGATCAGTTAAGCAAAACTACTGGTTGCTATAAGTGAATTAAATGTGTTTAATGGATTTCTGGAGAACCTGGACACAAAAAAAATTATTCTTTACACTTTTAAAGTCACTGCGTTTACCCCGACATTCACGGGCTACAATTATGTGTCACTTAATGCCTGCAATAGGTTGTGGGATACTGTAGTTTAAACTTTTCTGTTTCACTCCCAAATCAATACTTTTTTAACTCATGCTGTTTCTATGACTAGCACTGGTATAGTAGTATTTTTAACAGAATGAGTGCTTTGTTTTCTATACATGTTACATGCACTATGTCCCATGACTTATGGCCTAATCATAGTTTCTGAACTTTATTATAATCTTATTAGACTACAGGCAGATATATAGTTAGTTGATGCCTGAGCTTAAACAATGCATACCTATGCCCTGCCTAGTGCCCCAGATTCTCTCCCCCAGCAACCCTATATGAGATAAGTACATGTTTGTGAGTAAGTGAGTCAGCAAATCCTTCTTCGTTTTCATTAGATTTTTTCAAAACCACAAAAATGGATGTAGCTCATTTTGCTGTCAAACTGTTCAAGTGGTAAAGAAGATGTGAATACCAGATGTGCATGTTAATCATGCCTTAAATGGTACTGACTGAACTTGTCAAATACAGTTTAGTTGTAGCATTAATACGTTTTTGTTACAGCAACACAGGAGACACCTGGTTTTTCAATGAACAAAATGATGATGAGGGAAAAAAAAAAGTCATTCAGTGCAGGGGAAAATAACAAGGGATATGAACAATAGTGTAGAACAAATAGAGGAGGTGCTCATTATTATGTTGAGTTCACACCAAGCATAACAAGCAAAAATGGTGTCACCCAAGTAAAAAGTATGGTGGTTTTGTACACGTGCTTTGCACACACATGCATGCGGGCAAAAGATCGGACCTGCTTCTGTTATTTTTGTAACCACTGCATTTTATCTATTCTGTTAACTCCCCATCTCTCTCCCTATGCTATAATTTTCTTTTTTGCAATGTTAACATATATGACATCTGATATCAGCCCGTTTGCATTGGGTTTACATATTAGCTCTGTGTGGTATCTGAGATAATATGCATACTCAGAAAACACACCAGTTTTTTCTTCTATACTGTCCCAGCATGGACAACCAAAATTCATTACATAAAATGCCACACCGTGCAAAAAAAAAAGAAAGAAAAAAACATAAATAAATAAACTAGACTTAGTAATTCACAAAGCAACTCGTTTTTCCTCAGGGGAGACTTCCTGTCCGATGGATGGCTATCGAATCCCTCAACTACAGCGTCTACACCACTAAAAGCGATGTGTAAGTATATCTTACAAATGCATGTGCCTATAACAGTTAACCCTGAGTTAGGCTTACCAGTACTTTAATTAAAGACATATTCAGCTTAGATTTTACCTTAAACAATCACAGTATATGTATGATCTTTTTAATGACGAGTCATTCAAATATTTGCTCAGTGCAAACAATTTCTATAACATGAGAAATTCCCAACAAAAACAAATGAATTAAAAAAAATATTTTATGCAAGTTTACCTGAAAGGTAAAATTAGTCACATGACTGTGGCATATTATAATATTTGTTTAAGGAAACATAGCTGATGCAGAGATGAAAAAAATTGCATGCAAAAAAAAAAAAAACAGTAACATAATCTTCAAAGAGAAAAACGTTCGGTAAGTTCCTGTAGATCACATCACTTAGAAAGATGGACATCATATGATTTTTTTAAACACTATTGATACATTTGTAATAAATAAATAAATACATAAATAAATACATAAATAAATAAATAATAAAAAAATAATAATAATAAATTAATTGATTAATCAAAATGATCTTATTTCATGTATATGTTAAAATATGCAAAGCAGAGCACATCCTAAAATAGCAATACTCTTTCCCTGAGAGTATTTTTGTTTGGTTAAACTCATAAATAGAATTTCCTTTAAAATAATATTTCAAGAAATATTATATGGTTTAATTCTCCATTTCGTCTAGAAGTTTCCTGCCTGTTTTTATTTTAACTACATTGTTCAGAACACTCAGTTATTACAAAGAGTCGTGTGTCACGTCATACTGTGGTTTCAGTGCAAAACAACAAATCATTCTGCGATCATCCTGTCTGTGTCCCTCTCTCATTGGTCATTGGGCAACTGATAAATATGAAGCGAGGAACTGATAACAAGGCAGGAAACTCTAAAGCAGCTAGCGCTCTTAGGCCACAACGACTATGTTAAAACCCTATTTTTAGCTGTACTGAAAAGATGCAAAACAAAGAAAGTAGTAGTTGTTTTTCTATACTTTATGTGTTGAAGTTGGTAAAACAATGGACTGCCAGAATCTATACTAAAACTTTAAATTTCAAATTCAAATTTTATTTGTCACAATGCACAATACGTAGTACGACGTGTAGTAAAATTCTGACACCAATGCCAATGACCAGAAAAATTAAATAAAGTGTAAAGTTCAATCAGATTCACAATAAAATATATAACACTAATAAACACTAAGAAAAATAATCATTGCAGTAAAGTCGGATTTACACGAATAAGAATAAAATGTGAGCAATACAACGGTCTTGTGGTCACAGTCTGTGTGCATGGAGTTTGCATGTTCTCCCCGTGCGTGGTGGTACTCGGGTTTCCTCCCACAGTCCAAAAACATGCAGATCAGGATAATTCCCGCTCCCTAATTGCCCGTAGAGTGTAAATGAGCATTTGAGTGCGTGCATGTGTGTGCCCCATTGTGAATTGGTGCCCCGTCCAGGGTGTACCCTGCCGTGTACCCTAAGTCTTAGTTATTAACCTAGTTAACCCAGTGTAAGTATGTATCCAATGTTGTAAACATTAAAGCACTTTTTGTAAATTGCTCTGGATAAGAGCGTCTGCCAAATGCCTAAATGTAAATGTAAATGTAAAGTCTCCTGAGCCCCCACAACCCTGTAGACAGACTAAAGAGCTATAGACGATAAGTGAAAGTGGGTGAGAAAAGAATGTGCAGTTATGAGTAAAATGTGAAAAAGCAAAATAAGAATAAAAGGGATAAAATATACAGAAAGTTAAATCAAATAAGTTATATTAGGGAAAATAAAGAAAATGGAGATATGTAGAGATGCAATAATATTCTGGTATATACTGGTATAAGTTCTCTTCTTACAAGGTTAAAAAAAATACATGAAATTGGCAATATGCTATGATGTTCAAACAATCAGCCCAGATAGGGGAAAGAAAATGTAAAAATCCATGAAAATGCTTTCTAATGAGATGCATTCAGTTGAGCAGTTTACATAAATGCATTGAATGAACTTCCACACAGTCTCTGCTACAGAAGCCAAGCTGAACTATAGTCAGTTTAGTTTTATTATCTCTCTTACAGTATTTTTTTAATAATCAGTTCTCTATGCTGAAATACACAGAATGCACTAGATAAATGTAAGACACTGGATGAATTTTAGGTGAATTTGAGTGTAATATCTTAGTCTCTTGCCTATGATAATGCAGAATAAAGTGCATGTGAGTTCACTATTACTATGTACTGTAAAAGTTTAAGTAACTTTTTAGTAGTTAAAATTCCCAAGTCTATACATAACGTACATGAATGTTGTTCGTGTTGATCCAACACCTTTTGTGTTCCTTTCAGTTGGTCTTTTGGGGTGCTCCTGTGGGAGATTGTAAGTTTAGGTAAGTTTGCATGGAGTATAATCACTACACCCTCCATAAAACGCTCAAGCATCCGACCAGCAACAGACACAAATATCTGCACAAACTTCAGCAGCACAACCAAATACACTTTAACAAGCAGATATTTTAACAGGAAATTTACTATTCATCCACTCAAACCAACCAGAGAGCTAATATTTTTGGGATTTATAGGGACTTTTAATTGTGCAGGATAACAGAGCAGAGTATAAAAGCTCCTTTTATTTCTCTATATAATCCCACTACAAAATACACTAATGCACTTATCCCAGCGTTTTAATAGATCCATGAGCAGACGGCCTGCTTCTCTGCCAGGAACTCCTTTAATGGTTCAAACATGTAGAAATATCTAGCAGCGCGGTCAGGACTGAACGAGGAAAATTACTGAAAGCTACACTAAGCTTGTAAAAGTAAAACTTACAGTATGTTTATTTCAGTAGATAACATGGAAAAGAAATCTAAAAATTATCTAAAGAGTATGGGTTTTATTGCGATCATCAACATGTGCACCTGATTCTTAATTACCAAAAGCAGATGTTAATTTGAAAATACTGGTCAGTATTTAAAAAAAAAAACTGTTTTCAACTGTTAATGATTTTTTATTTAATAAATAAAAAATTTTGTTTAATATTTTATTTAATAAAGACTGACAATTTACATATTTTATGCATTTATCGTAAATCGAAAGTTCTCCTGTTTCGAAAAGAAACCCTTAACAAAAGACTTTTATCTCCAACTGTTATAAAGCTCTGACCCTTAAGACTCCTTCCAAAAAAAAAAAAAGTAAAAAAAAAAAAAAAACTTTTTTTTAATTAAATAAAAAATAAAATTTCAATTTGTGGTAAAATTTAAACAAGTGGTCTGGCATGTTAACCCTCTCGGTTGTTGTTTACATTAAAAATGTTAAGACATAAGAATGACTGAAATAATATGAACCTGCAATATGAACCTGCATTACTGTAAATATAATATAGAAAATGTATCAATACGTTCTGACCAATCAGAATTCAATATTCAACAACACTGTGGTATAAATCTAAATGCACTCCATTTGGACCGCAGGTTTTGTTGATACACGCAGTATTTAATATTTAAGCAATTTACTCCATGTTTTCACATCAGGAGGAACTCCTTACTGTGGGATGACCTGTGCTGAGCTCTATGAGAAACTTCCCCAGGGCTACAGGATGGAGAAGCCCAGAAACTGTGATGATGAAGTGTAAGGGTCGAAATGTCTCTGGTTCTTGGTTTAATTGCGTTAAAAGCATTTATTTATTTATTTATTTATTTATTTATTTACTTACTTACTTATTTATAACTCATTAATAATGTAAATTACTGATACACAACTAGCTAATCCTTGCTGTTATATGTAACATTTCTTTTCCAGGTATGAGTTGATGAGACAGTGTTGGAGGGACCGGCCTTATGAAAGGCCACCGTTTTCTCAGATATCGGTTCAGCTGAACAGGATGCAGGAGGCGAGGAAGGTAAGGACTACACTAAAGCTACTTTGTTAAACTGCAGAACCTTTACTGGTCCTTAGATATAGGGTCCTAGATAAAGATATAAAGAAAACAAAAAAAAAAAACTATTCTTAAATATGTAGCACATTAATTTATTTTAAAAGACATGTTTTTTAAGCAATATAACATTCAATTGAATAGCCGTATTTTGGCATTTGTGGCAATATTAGTAATAAGCTTGTCTTCATACATTTTTATTTTACAACTGGTTGATGCTAACCGATAGGCTAAAACATACCTAACGTCATAGTAGCCATCATCATCCAGTTCTGACAGTTAGCTATTCTGATAAAGACAGTAAATCACTTTTGCCTTCATGATCACATTAATGTAACAAGAATAAGAAAACTCAACATCTATAACCTATCTACATTTTGATCAACCTTTCAACTTAAACAGCTAGGTAATTAATAGCAATCATAAAAACATAACATTTACTTCTCCCTTTATATGCTACATAAGTAAGGTAAAACCTTTGCCATGTAAAACGCTCAAGTTTCCGTTGAGTTTTAAAAATATCTACACTAAAAATTGAGTTAAATTTGTCATGCAGATTGTCATGTAGATAGCTGCACTCATACACCAGTAGATAGGAACTGTACATGCAGTCCAACTGGTGCTGTTTAACTCTCACCCAATGCATACCTCCTGTGTGTTTTCTGTACAGGCATACGTAAACATGGCTCTGTTTGAGAACTTTACCTATGCTGGAATAGATGCCACCGCTGAAGAAGCCTGACTACTCGCCCCCCCAGATTCCAGCACGTTCCACAGTCCAAGGGAGGCTCAGCACAGCAGGGCGACACGTTACTGCCAACCCCCTGTTGTTCGATTCTATCGCTCAAAGAAACGACACTCGCCCGGGACCATGGGCTGTAAAGGAAAGACTGTGAAAGGACACTTGTAGGGTCCCTATTCCCTTGCGCTAGACTGTGGAAGATCTCGGATCATCGTTATGCTCAGACAGAAAATGGCATCTAAAAGAGATCTTATTTGTGTACATGCTGGGATCTGTGGGGATTTGTGATAACTTTGTGGTATTGTACTCTATTATGAGGTTCCTTGTAACATTGTTGCAATGAAAAGCACATCAATGCAGTTCATATGGATGGACAGCTTTCTATGTAGCACTTAATTCAACGACAGAAAACCAAGTGTACCATAGTCTTTTCAATACTCCATCTCTACAGTATATTTGACCTTGGCTGAGCTTATGTTATATGTCTGTAACGACATTGTTCATGAAGCAAAAAATGGGCGGCGTTCAAGTCAAACCCGGGACCTCAGAACACAGGTATTATTCAAAAGAATTCCTTTATTTCTCTATATAATCCCCTGCTACACTAATGCACATATCCCAGTGTTTCACTACTGCTTAAATAGCATTAAGGTTTTCTCAGTACACTGAAGCCATGAACGGACTGCTTGCTTCAAGCCTGAAATGCTGGCCTTCCAGGAACTCCTTTAATAGCCCAAACTTGTGGAAATGGCTCGGAGCGAGGTCATGTACTCGCTGAATGTTCACGGGTTCTAAAACCCTTTAGATGGTATCATCATTCACAGATGTACCCACCATTCAAATGTTTTACTTCAAAGAGTCTCATCTTCTGTAAAAGGCAATCCGTTTTACGTCGTCGTTCACAAGAAATTTCCCGGTTTTACTTGAACGCCCCTCGTACATGAAACCATTATGGGTTCCCACTGATAACACACATAACCTACATCTTCTATAGGTTTATCACAAAAGCTGCTTCTTATCAAATGTGATATCAACTGAACAAAACACCCGAGTTAACTTACAGATTTTAGATAACCAAAGGTTAAGTTAGGACAGGACTTTTCAGGCTGAGATACTTTTTGTCTTGACCTTTGTCGCTGACCTTTGTTGTGTCTTTTTTTGCTATGTCCGAGTCACATAATGATGGTGATTGTTATGATGTTACTTATTCCGAACCAGAGAAATAATACATTGTACAGCTTTAACACTGCCAATACGAACAATTTAAGCAAAAATATGAATCTCCAGAGAAAGCATAAATAACTCTGGTTTTAAAGTGTAAAAGAATTGTGTTTGTTTATCGCAGTAGATACAGTATTAGCACAAAGCAGATTTTGTTATGGTGTTGTACTGGCACTACTTTTACTATGCAGCTGTGTTATACAGCAGGTTCTATCAATCATCAGTGTCATTAAGAGCATCTTCAGAAGTGTTCTTTTTTACTTACTTTTTTTTTTTTTTTTTTACAATTTAACTCTTGCTCTCCATGGCAACAGAAACTTTTGATGTAGGTTGTATTTATGACAGCCTTTTCCATTGTAATGAATGTCTAAGTTGATTCTAAGAGCTTACAGTACAGTATGTAGGTGTTACATAAGTGTATATATAGTGACGTCATGCTGTTTGCTTGGAAAACACCCTATCGAATAGCTTTTCTATGCCTATATTAGCCGTGTAATTAGCAGTTGCATAAAGTTGTGTCTCTGTCTGCATATATTGCATGTACAGTTAAAAAAAAAAAAAAGAACTGGATTTTTTTTCTACATTTCATGAAATTTTATAAATAAAGCATTTACACAAATGCATTATATATTTGATACCCTACACCCCACCACAAACCCTCCTTCTCTCTCTCTCTCTCTCTCTTTCTTTCAGTCTCTGTCTGACAGCAGAGGTATTGAGGTTGGGCCTCTCGCCTTCTGTAGCTCAGTGATCTGTCAGATGGTTTCCTCCCTAAGCGAGCCACAAGCACTGGACTTGTCACGCTGAGGACACTCAGTTTCCTTCCCACTAGCACAATCTCTCACAAACTTTTGCTTACACATACACGCTATTATATACATCCATTTGAGGTGTCAACAAGTCATCAGTCTGCAGAACAGTTCACGCTACTCCATGTCCCCTTTTTTAATCATTGTTTTCGTACTTAAGAGATTTTTTGCTGGCTTCAGGGGTGTTTGAATAGCAACAGTTGAAAAAAAAAAAAAAGACAAAATAATTTTGTTTATGGAAAAGCTTACAATATCTGGTTACATTATTGTGTGCAAACTTCAACATAGTTAAAGCAGCATTGGTTTTTAATACACCCATAATTTTTTATGGGTTTTAAATATTTGCTCAAACATTTTTTTTTTCTTTCCTAAGACATCCTTTGTTACCATGGAACTGTGTTTTAAGTAGTTAGCATGCAAAGGGGGAAGAATGTTCTGTATCGCCAGCTGCCTAATAGAGGCTTTTTGGCAAAAAGATTGATTTTTGGACCTATACATACATGCCAAGTGTGATTCTGCATTTTAATGAACCAAAAACGGATGAAGTAACTGACATTTAACATCAGATGCCAAAGTATTGACATATACTAATGACTGCCAGCTGGCTACTTGCTTCTCGTTGGTTCCACATTGTTTTGTACATTAAAGTTGTAAAATTGCCTCCCTTATTTTTTCCAAGCTTGTGTGGTTTAATGCAACATCATATCAATTAAAAATGTATCATTCGCCATGTCTCCTAATGATGTCACTAACGCAACCGTAGTAACAGATTTAAAGTAACGAAATATCAGCGGTCTTTGAACACAGCTCATCGGAATAAACTATTTGACCAACTAACTTTTTCTTTTTATAACATTGGTTAATGTTAAGCGAATAAACGTGTGTGCTACCATTTTTAATTTCTTGTTTTGCTCAAGCATTTTTATTTGTCATCTATACCACTTTATCATATGTTCAGGTACGTGAGGTTCCTGCAGCCTATCCCAGAAGACTTAGGGCACTTATTTGATTTGGGAATGCCAATTTGCCTAGGTTTTTGGACCCTGCAAGGAAACCTGACAAGCACAGGAAGAACATGCAAACTCAATGCACACAGAGACAGGAATCGAACCCGGACCGCGTTGGTGCAAGGCAACAGTGCTAACCACTACACCACCATGCTGCCCATTCCTATCTGTTTTCATTTAACTTTCGTTAGTGGCTTTATTCGCTTAAAGGTGTGTGAAGTTTTTAGAGTCATTGTTGTACTAGTTGCCAGATTTTCTCCTTTTAAAATAAATATTTTTTTAATAATTTTTTTGAAAATTAGTTACAAGAAGTGAAACTAGACATTTTGTCTGGGGAAAAAATGCAAAAATATTACTAAGACAACAATTTCTTCTCAGTTCCATAACACGCTATAGAATTCTATTGAAAAATTCACTTTAAGATGCATGGTTTATAGACTTTTTACTTAGTTTAATTACATGTTTATAGACCTGCAGTATGTCTCTATAGATTGTCTACTATAACATTGATTCTATTGTTCTATAGAATTCCTGCTTAGAATCCTAAGGATTTTTTAAAAAACAAACACAGCTATTTTTTATTATTACTTTTTGATAAAAGTTTCGATTACCAGTGGAACCAACCCTAGTCACTGATGGTTGCACAAGCCATTGCTCAGTCAAATGTACAGTAGTAACAGAAAGAGCATCTAGCCTAAAACTTTTACGTAGCTCATAACTAAACCATTTCTATTTCTAAAATATTTATTTTTTTTAGCACAAGAAAACCATCCATAGGACAAGCTCTATAGGGTTTCCTGGGATTTCCTTTTGTTTTTCCTGCAAAAAAAAAAAAAACTATAAAATTTCGACTTTCGATTTTTTTTTTTTTTTTTTTTTACAAGGTTAACCAACCAGTCATTTTATCTACTTGTAAAGATGTATTCAAGTTTAGTGACTAACGGTCCGTAAATCTGCAAAAGCATGTGAGTGTGTGTAAAAGAGTGTGTGTATGAAGAGTGTTGGCATGACTTCCTGAGCTTAACAAAGTAGAGCCACCCACCACATTCACATTGTACTCAACACCCAACACCAATTCGCCCATTAGCTGTGCTGCTGTACCAAGATGATTACCGCTCACGTTTCTGTATAGTCATGGGTTAAAAGGGTAACTGCACAGACAATGGATCTACAAATCAGCTGGTCATTATTGTTCTTCTGTCTGATCGTGCAGGTGAATTGCGACCATCTTGTGTCAGAACAAGGTAGGCAGATAAACAGAACAGCACTTTTTCTTTGTATTAACTTAACACAGGAAGTGTACACTTATTCTAATGTATAATTTTAATAAATTGTGTTGATAGTATTAAAATGTTTCAAGTTTCTAGCCAAGATTTACTTGTGTACTTTAAAGTCGATTTGCTTTTAATCCTTCTGTAAGAGAACATACGTACAATTTTTTGCATCTTATCTGTTACAGACTGATGTTTATTTAATTGTTGGCACATGTACCATGAAATGTGATACCACAGTGCTATTGAATTCATGAATTTGATTGGTCAGAAGGTGTCGATTAGTAGTGCCAGGTGCATGTTTTTTTGGGGCAGGTTTAAAGCTGATGTAATATAATGACTCTGTTTTTGCAGATGTCTACATACATGCATGTTCTACTAACATATAATATTGTATGTTATTTCTTCATTAATGAAAACATGAATTGTTTTGTACATTGCTGCAGTATAAAGGCAGTACGCACTTTAGGATGTACCTGTTAATGGAAAATAATTCTTGGAGTGGTAATGGTACACGACGTTCTGCATTGTTCTGTATTTACATCACAGAATTCATCATGGTTCTATTTTTTAGATCTGGCGCTGCTGGCTGCTGAGAAGTACCCAGTGTGTTTCACTAGAAAGTTTGAAGACTTCACCTGCTTCTGGGAGGCACCTGTGGGGAAATCCTATGACTTTTTTTATAAAGTAGATTATGAGTAAGTATTATACACAGTGAAACTTCATGCATCCATTTAAGAACCTCTGTAGTTCAACTAGAGGCCGTCGAGGCCAATGGTGACCATTGTATTCATTCCCCTTTTGTATTATTGTGGTAGGACCTTCGGTCAACATTCACACACACATTTACACACTACGGGCAATTTGGGAACACCAATTAGCCTAATCAGCATGTCTGTGGACTGTGGGAGAATATGCAAACTCCATCAAGTCAAATCAAGTAGGCCTTTTATGCCGTTCAAGTCAAACCCGGGATCTCAGAACACAGTTATTATAAAAAAAAAAAAAATCTTTATTTCTCTATATAATCTCCTGCTACACAAATGCACTTATCCCAGCGTTTCGTTAGAGCTTGAATATCAACAAGGTAGAAAGTTTTTCTCGGTTTTACACCAGAGCCGTAATCAGACTGCCTGCTTCATGCCTGAAACACTGGCCTCCCAGGAGCTCCTTAATAGCCCAAACATGTCTAAATGGCTTGGAGCGAGGTCATGTAATGTGCAAGTGGTGTTCGTGAATGATTGTAGGTACAGACTCTTCCACAAGTTGGCGCCTCTTTCCTAAGTTCGCGCCAAGTTATC